>NC_057810.1:524308094-524313933 GCF_018294505.1 Triticum aestivum | reverse complement strand
CACGCGCCCGAGCGGAGCTTGTCGTCGCCGACGCCGTTCGCCGTAGCCACCGTGCTCCTCGCTGCCACCCGAAGTACCCAGGGGATCCGCCTCGACCACTTCTTCCTCCTCGCCGAGAAGCGCACCGCGGGAGCCCCTGCAACGTCGCCACCGCCGGCTTCTTCAACCTCGGGACCGCCGGCCATCTTCGTTAAATTCGTCGGCTCGGGTGCCTCCCCGAGCTCCCCGAGGCCACCGTCGCAACCCCTGTGAGCTACTCTTCCATTCCCCCTCCTCCTCGCGCTCGTTCCCGTACCCTAGCCGCCTTTCCGCCGGACCCGAGAGCTCGCCGCCGCCGTGCCTCGTCACCACCGTGGCTGGAGCCGTTGCAGCTCAAAGCCGAGCACACCACCGCACTCAACACGTCTCCAGGAGCCCGTAGCCGCCACTAGCTCCCCCTCCCGTGCCCCCGAACGCCAACCCCGACCTCGCCCGAGCTCCGGCCGCCGCAAAAGAGCTCGCCGCCGGCAGCTCCGGCCACCCCAGCTGCTGTCACTTACCTCTTTAGATGCGCCTTCCTCCCAGGAACCCGTAGGAGCAAACCGCACGTCAAATGGTGCTCCGTAGCGAGCGCACGGTGCACCTCCGCTGTCGGCCGTGGTCGTCGCCGGCGACACTCCGGCGACCGCCGACGTGGCACGCCTAATTAGCACTAATGACGCACTAAACACCCCCCACAGCCACTGACAGTGGGCCCCATAGTGGGTCAAAGCCCGGGTCAACGCGGGATTAGCCCCTGTGTCACTGACGTGTGGACCCCACACGTCAGGTTTGACCTGGATGGCGCCTGTTGACCTGCTGACGTCATGCCAACGTCATGCTGACGCAATATTCATTTTCTGGAATTTAGTTTATTTTATTATATTCAGAAAATTCCAGAAAATGCCCTAAACTTCAATAAATCATAGAAAATTAACCGTAACTCCAAATTAAATAAATTATATATGAAAAATTATCAGAAAAATTCAAGGAATCCATCTGTACCATTTTCATGCATGTTAGAACAACTTATCACTACTGTTTAGGGCAAATGAAGTGAATGGCATTTGAATAATCACATATGGAGTTTGAATTTGAATCTTGTATTCAAACCAACTTCATTTAATCCATTGCTAGTTGCATTAGCCCAAAACACATTCATTTTGCCATGTCATGATCATGCATCATATTGTGCATTGCATTGATTGTATTTCTTCTTGTTGCCGGTATCTGTTCCATCCCGGTAGACGATGTCCGACGTTGTGATCGTTGACACTGATGAAGACTCAATGTTATCTTCAGAAGTGCCAGGCAAGCAAAACCCCCTTGTTCATTCCGATACAATCCTACTCTCTCGCTCCTGCTCTTTTTTACTGCATTAGGACAACACCGATTCAACGGTTACATGCTGCGGTAGTTGAACCCCTTTATCCTTTGCATAACCTGTCATTGCCACAGTAAATAGATGAAACCCACTAGCATGAGTAGGAGTTGTTTGAGCCCTGTTGTGCCTACTCATTCATGCTTGTTTGTCATGCCTGCTACTGCTTAGAGTTGAGTCAGGTCTGATTCATCGGGGATGAATCAGAGGTGTGTGAACATGTCCTACTGTGTGTGAGCTAAGTGTGTGAACACGATTTGGTAAAGGTAGCGGTGAGAGGCCATGTAGGAGTACATGGTGGGTTGTCTCATTGAAGCCGTCCTCAGGAACTGAGTTCTGTGTTTGTGATCCATGATTCAGTTACTACCATACATTGGGCCCTGAAATATGACCCCGCTCGACTTCTTATTCACCCTAGCTCTCTGTCCAGGAGTTGCAAGTAGTTTCTGGTGTTTGTAGCTTACTGGAGGCCGTGGACAGCGCTGACCGTAGGGGTGGGCTGTGATGCGGTAGGTACGTGGCACGGTGTACCGGATGCCCGTTTGGTATCTCGGGAACCCTGTTCACATCGTTTGGGGCTGTGAGCGAAACTCCGGCCGGATCTCCTCATGGATGGAACCCGAATAGGCGATAAACCTGGACTAGAGACTTAAGTGTTTAGGTAGGTCGTGGTCTACACCCACGTCGGCTTTCGCTTGAAGTCTGCCGAGCACATGTCATGTGCAGACGCTAAGTGGTGGAAACATGTATGAAGAAGTACACCCCTGCAGGGTTAACATCATCTATTCGAATAGCCGTGTCCGCGGAAAAGGACTTCTGGGTTGCTTATATCAGTTCATAGACAAGTGAAAGTGGATACCCTAAAATACGCAAGATAAGCGTGAGTGCTATGGATGGCGTTCTCGTAGGGAGACGGAAGCGGATCCATAGTGGTGTATTGACATGGTGAATATGTGGACTCGTGTGCGCCACCTCAAAAGAGTTACTTGCAGTCGTAGTTTAGGATAGCCACCGAGTCAAAGCTGGCTTGCTGCAGTTAAACCCCACCACCCCTTTGTTGATAATGATGCATATGTAGTTAGTTCTGATGTAAGTCTTGCTGGGTACATTTGTACTCACGTTTGCCTATTTTATGTTTTTGCAGAGAGACTTCGGTCTCGCTAGTAGTTCCGCGTGGACTTCGACGTTTAGCTTGTTACCTCAGCTACGATCTTGTGCCCTCGGCAGGATCTGATAGATAGTCAGGCTTTTCAGCCTTTTTCATTTATAGACGTCTGTACTCAGATATGATAGTTTCCGCTTGTGCTTTGACTTGTATGCTCTGAGTGTTGGGTCATGAGACCCATGTTTGTAATATCTCGCTCCTCGGAGCCTAATGAATAAAGTACTTGTGTCGTAGAGTCATGTTGTGATGCTTCGTTGTATTTGCACATATCGAGCATATTGTGTGTATGATTGAAATGCTTGGTATGTGTGGGATCTGACTATCTAGTTGTTTATCTTTAGTAGCCTCTCTTACCGGGAAATGTCTCCTAGTGTTACCGCTGAGCCATGGTAGCTTGCTACTGCTCTGGAACACTTAGGCTGGCCGGCATGTGTCCTTCTTCGTTCCTGTGTCTGTCCCTTCGGGGAAATGTCACGCGATGAATACCGGAGTCCTGTTAGCCCGCTACAGCCCGGTTCACCAGAGTCCTGCTAGCCCAGTGCTACAGCCTGGATTCACTCGCTGATGACCGACACGTTCGATGCTGGGTCATGGATGCCTGTCCCTGTAAGTCTGTGCCACTTTGGGTTTATGACTAGCCATGTCAGCCCGGGCTCCTTATCATATGGATGCTAGCGACACTGTCATATACGTGTGCCAAAAGGCGCAAACGGTCCCGGGCAAAGGTAAGGCGACACCCGTGGGAATACCGTGCGTGAGGCCGCAAAGTGATATGAGGTGTTACATGCTAGATCGATGTGGCATCGAGTCAGGGTCCTGACAGCGTTGGTATCAGAGCTTGACTGCCTGTAGGATTACCAAGCCAAACTGGTCGAAGTTGAGTCTAGAAATTCTTTAGTTATATAAGGGAATTGATTGTGGGATGGAACGTAAGGCTCTTTTTACTCCTTATACCTCATGCCCTTCTGATCTGAGTCATCTTATCTTTCCTGCGGGGATTAAGAACTAGGCTATCTCTTCTTTCCATCAGGATCACGTGTTACTAATCAGTAGACTTATAAGATTGTTGGATTCAAGCCTCAGTTCAGTTCCTACTATCTTCTGTATGTTAACTGTTGATCTCGAAACCTTGATATTGTGCTTCTAAGTGGTTATGCCACCATTTTTGTGAATGTCTCAAATCTCTTCTGAGCATTTACAGCCGTTATGCTGTCCGAGTCATTCCAGGTTTCTAAATAGTCTGATGCATTTGCAAAATCCTTTTCCTCTGGTTTCGATGCTCCTTTATGCCAGCTCAATCACACTAATTGTTGAGTTGAGGTATTCTATTGCCTTGACATTATGTTGGAGTTACTATTATGGCCCTAGGTGTTTAGGGAGTCACCTAGTAATCTAGCAATGTTTTGTGATCCCCAGTGTGATGATTCTGGCTTTTATTCTCGAAAGCATCCCGTGATGCTACTTAGTAGTAGGTATTCTACTCCTGGGTTCTGAACCCGAGATTCACTCTACCCACTTCATGTTGATAGTAATTGCTAGTGCCTTTAGGATATTAGTAACCTTTGCGATAGTCCTCGAGGTTCGTGGTACATCCTTCTTCCAAATACCATGAACTACTTATGGCAGAAGTTCCTCGTTGAACTGAACGATCACAACCAGAGTGCTCTTGATGAGTTCTCCATTATATGTTATGACTCTGCCAGTCCTACCTCTCTGCATGGGTTATCTGGAAGAAATGTTGATCTCGCTCGACATACTAATCTATGCATCCACAACTCAGAAAATTATATGTTCCTTTGAGTTGTCCCTCTTTAGTTGTCTACTGACCTTCGTCTATCAATTGATAGTCAAGAGTATGTGTGCGTTCGTTTATCGATGCCTATTACTCTTGTGGTCCATCAAGCCATTCTATCGCAGAATGACTAGGAGAAACAAACTCCAGTACCTCTTCCATATCTAGGATTGGGTCAAAAAAGTTGTGCTCCATAGAACAAATTGCTAATCCAGCTTTTGTTCTGCTCTATCTTGGAGTATTACCATCTTTAAATCGGGATTGTTATAGGAATTGCACCCCATCCTATGAACTCCTGGTACAGTGATACTTCTTGTCGTCATTAGTCATTCCTCGGTCTTCGTGTTGATGCAACCGGAATACCGACAAATGAATTGTGATGTGTGAAATCAATACTCCTAGCAACCTCGTTGCTTGGTATTTAAAGGATAATAATTTCATTCTTAGTATGTTGGTTTTTGAATCATCCTTCTAAGACTGATCGTGCTACCTAGTCCTTATTTCGGTGCACCCTTCGATTGATGAGTTAGGATCTTGTCAAGTCCTCACTCATCTGATCATATCGTCTTGCCCTCAAAAGCAAGATTGTTCTCGAGCTTAGTAACATACCGGTGGTTCGTGACTTTCCAAATATCTTCTTGAAGGTGTTACCGGGTTGTCACCTGACCGCTATGTTGAGTTCGTGATCAAGTTGGTTTCTTGTGAACCACCTTCTCTCCAAGAATCGGTGTTAGATATCCCTGAGCTAGTTGGTTAAGCTAGACAACAACTTGGAGAGTTGGAAGATAAAAGCTTGTCTGACTTAGTTCGTTCCAAAGGGATATTCTTGTGTAGTGTGTGTTGAAGAAAGATGATATCTTCATCGATTGGTCCTTGTGATCAGTTGCTGGACCTATTGTCTTATCAATCATTTGATTTGAGTGTGGGCTATCGTCAAATCAAATCAGTACCAACGATGCTCGTAATGTTGTCTTATTCATGGTGGATCCCTCGAGCATACACCATTACATCTTTGGTCTGACCAATACTATCAACTTGATCACATAGTTATGGAATTCCATCTCCATGGGAATCTGGATGAATTGTTGCTGAGCCCATTGACAACATCCTTATCTCCTCCATGATGTTGTTGAATATTAAGCTAGTGTTGGAAACTTTTGAAAGCATTTTCTTCATGCTAGCTCATGAAGTATTTGTTTGATGAAAGGAGTGACTTTCTCTTATACACGTGCATTTGGTGAAAGTTGCCGCCGTGAATTTGGGAAAGTTAGTTCTGCTTCCTCTGGAATCATCCCAAGTCAGTCATACACATGTGCGAAGTATTCTGTGGTCTGGAGACTTGCAACCTTCATTCTATATGTATCCCTAGCACACCAAGCCACTGATTGATTTGTTCAAGGTAAAGGAGTTGCTGTGCAAATACTAGTTCCTGCACAAGATTCCTATATCCTCAATGATGGTTCCCAACCAGAACTCGGTAGTG
>NC_057810.1:524173206-524306032 GCF_018294505.1 Triticum aestivum | reverse complement strand
CTGCACCTCCCCTCTCTTCCCCTGGACCCCGTTATCTCCTCTGATTTCCTCCCTGCACGCGCCCGAGCGGAGCTCGTCGTCGCCGACGCCGTTCGCCGTAGACACCGTGCTCCTCGCTGCCACCCGAAGTACCCAGGGGATCCACCTCGACCACTTCTTCCTCCTCGCCGAGAAGCGCACCGCGGGAGCCCCTGCAATGTCGCCACCACCGGCTTCTTCAACCTCGGGACCGCCGGCCATCTTCGTCAAATTCGTCGGCTCGGGTGCCTCCCCGAGCTCCCCGAGGCCACCGTCGCAACCCCTGTGAGCTACTCTTCCATTCCCCCTCCTCCTCGCGCTCGTTCCCGTACCCTAGCCGCCTTTCCGCCGGACCCGAGAGCTCGCCGCCGCCGTGCCTCGTCACCATCGTGGCTGGAGCCGTTGCAGCTCGAAGCCGAGCACACCACCGCACTCAACACGTCTCCAGGAGCCCGTAGCCGCCACTAGCTTCCCCTCCCGTGCCCCCGAACGCCAACCCCGACCTTGCCCGAGCTTCGGCCGCCGCAAAAGAGCTCGCCGCCGGCAGCTCCGGCCACCCCAGCTGCTGTCACTTACCTCTTTAGATGCGCCTTCCTCCCAGGAACCCGTAGGAGCAAACCGCACGTCAAATGGTGCTCCGTAGCGAGCGCACGGTGCACCTCCGCTGTCGGCCGTGGTCGTCACCGGCGACACTCCGGCGACCGCCGACGTGGCACGCCTAATTAGCACTAATGACGCACTAAACACCCCCCACAGCCACTGACAGTGGGCCCCGTAGTGGGTCAAAGCCCGGGTCAACGCGGGATTAGCCCCTGTGTCACTGACGTGTGGACCCCACACGTCAGGTTTGACCTGGACGGTGCCTGTTGACCTTCTGACGTCATGCCAACGTCATGCTGACGCAATATTCATTTTCTGGAATTTAGTTTATTTTATTATATTCAGAAAATTCCAGAAAATGCCCTAAACTTCAATAAATCATAGAAAATTAACCGTAACTCCAAATTAAATAAATTATATATGAAAAATTATCAGAAAAATTCAAGGAATCCATCTGTACCATTTTCATGCATGTTAGAACAACTTATCACTACTGTTTAGGGCAAATGAAGTGAATGGCATTTGAATAATCACATATGGAGTTTGAATTTGAATCTTGTATTCAAACCAACTTCATTTAATCCATTGCTAGTTGCATTAGCCCAAAACACATTCATTTTGCCATGTCATGATCATGCATCATATTGTGCATTGCATTGATTGTATTTCTTCTTGTTGCCGGTATCTGTTCCATCCCGGTAGACGATGTCCGACGTTGTGATCGTTGACACTGATGAAGACTCAATGTTATCTTCAGAAGTGCCAGGCAAGCAAAACCCCCTTGTTCATTCCGATACAATCCTACTCTCTCGCTCCTGCTCTTTTTTACTGCATTAGGACAACACCGATTCAACGGTTACATGCTGCGGTAGTTGAACCCCTTTATCCTTTGCATAACCTGTCATTGCCACAGTAAATAGATGAAACCCACTAGCATGAGTAGGAGTTGTTTGAGCCCTGTTGTGCCTACTCATTCATGCTTGTTTGTCATGCCTGCTACTGCTTAGAGTTGAGTCAGGTCTGATTCATCGGGGATGAATCAGAGGTGTGTGAACATGTCCTACTGTGTGTGAGCTAAGTGTGTGAACACGATTTGGTAAAGGTAGCGGTGAGAGGCCATGTAGGAGTACATGGTGGGTTGTCTCATTGAAGCCGTCCTCAGGAACTGAGTTCTGTGTTTGTGATCCATGATTCAGTTACTACCATACATTGGGCCCTGAAATATGACCCCGCTCGACTTCTTATTCACCCTAGCTCTCTGTCCAGGAGTTGCAAGTAGTTTCTGGTGTTTGTAGCTTACTAGAGGCCGTGGACAGCGCTGACCGTAGGGGTGGGCTGTGATGCGGTAGGTACGTGGCACGGTGTACCGGATGCCCGTTTGGTATCTCGGGAACCCTGTTTACATCGTTTGGGGCTGTGAGCGAAACTCCGGCCGGATCTCCTCATGGATGGAACCCGAATAGGCGATAAACCTGGACTAGAGACTTGAGTGTTTAGGTAGGTCGTGGTCTACACCCACGTCGGCTTTCGCTTGAAGTCTGCCGAGCACATGTCATGTGCAGACGCTAAGTGGTGGAAACATGTATGAAGAAGTACACCCCTGCAGGGTTAACATCATCTATTCGAATAGTCGTGTCCGCGGAAAAGGACTTCTGGGTTGCTTATATCAGTTCATAGACAAGTGAAAGTGGATACCCTAAAATACGCAAGATAAGCGTGAGTGCTATGGATGGCGTTCTCGTAGGGAGACGGAAGCGGATCCATAGTGGTGTATTGACATGGTGAATATGTGGACTCGTGTGCGCCACCTCAAAAGAGTTACTTGCAGTCGTAGTTTAGGATAGCCACCGAGTCAAAGCTGGCTTGCTGCAGTTAAACCCCACCACCCCTTTGTTGATAATGATGCATATGTAGTTAGTTCTGATGTAAGTCTTGCTGGGTACATTTGTACTCACGTTTGCCTATTTTATGTTTTTGCAGAGAGACTTCGGTCTCGCTAGTAGTTCCGCGTGGACTTCGACGTTTAGCTTGTTACCTCAGCTACGATCTTGTGCCCTCGGCAGGATCTGATAGATAGTCAGGCTTTTCAGCCTTTTTCATTTATAGACGTCTGTACTCAGACATGATAGTTTCCGCTTGTGCTTTGACTTGTATGCTCTGAGTGTTGGGTCATGAGACCCATGTTTGTAATATCTCGCTCCTCGGAGCCTAATGAATAAAGTACTTGTGTCGTACAGTCATGTTGTGATGCTTCGTTGTATTTGCACATATCGAGCATATTGTGTGTATGATTGAAATGCTTGGTATGTGTGGGATCTGACTATCTAGTTGTTTATCTTTAGTAGCCTCTCTTACCGGGAAATGTCTCCTAGTGTTACCGCTGAGCCATGGTAGCTTGCTACTGCTCTGGAACACTTAGGCTGGCCGGCATGTGTCCTTCTTCGTTCCTGTGTCTGTCCCTTCGGGGAAATGTCACGCGATGAATACCGGAGTCCTGTTAGCCCGCTACAGCCCGGTTCACCAGAGTCCTGCTAGCCCAGTGCTACAGCCTGGATTCACTCGCTGATGACCGACACGTTCGATGCTGGGTCATGGATGCCTGTCCCTGTAAGTCTGTGCCACTTTGGGTTTACGACTAGCCATGTCAGCCCGGGCTCCTTATCATATGGATGCTAGCGACACTGTCATATACGTGTGCCAAAAGGCGCAAATGGTCCCGGGCAAAGGTAAGGCGACACTCGTGGGAATACCGTGCGTGAGGCCGCAAAGTGATATGAGGTGTTACATGCTAGATCGATGTGGCATCGAGTCGGGGTCCTGACAGCATTGGTATCAGAGCTTGACTGCCTGTAGGATTACCAAGCCAAACTGGTCGAAGTTGAGTCTAGAAATTCTTTAGTTATATAAGGGAATTGATTGTGGGATGGAACGTAAGGCTCTTTTTACTCCTTATACCTCATGCCCTTCTGATCTGAGTCATCTTATCTTTCCTGCGGGGATTAAGAACTAGGCTATCTCTTCTTTCCATCAGGATCACGTGTTACTAATCAGTAGACTTATAAGATTGTTGGATTCAAGCCTCAGTTCAGTTCCTACTATCTTCTGTATGTTAACTGTTGATCTCGAAACCTTGATATTGTGCTTCTAAGTGGTTATGCCACCATTTTTGTGAATGTCTCAAATCTCTTCTGAGCATTTACAGCCGTTATGCTGTCCGAGTCATTCCAGGTTTCTAAATAGTCTGATGCATTTGCAAAATCCTTTTCCTCTGGTTTCGATGCTCCTTTATGCCAGCTCAATCACACTAATTGTTGAGTTGAGGTATTCTATTGCCTTGACATTATGTTGGAGTTACTATTATGGCCCTAGGTGTTTAGGGAGTCACCTAGTAATCTAGCAATGTTTTGTGATCCCCAGTGTGATGATTCTGGCTTTTATTCTCGAAAGCATCCCGTGATGCTACTTAGTAGTAGGTATTCTACTCCTGGGTTCTGAACCCGAGATTCACTCTACCCACTTCATGTTGATAGTAATTGCTAGTGCCTTTAGGATATTAGTAACCTTTGCGATAGTCCTCGAGGTTCGTGGTACATCCTTCTTCCAAATACCATGAACTACTTATGGCAGAAGTTCCTCGTTGAACTGAACGATCACAACCAGAGTGCTCTTGATGAGTTCTCCATTATATGTTACGACTCTGCCAGTCCTACCTCTCTGCATGGGTTATCTGGAAGAAATGTTGATCTCGCTCGACATACTAATCTATGCATCCACAACTCAGAAAATTATATGTTCCTTTGAGTTGTCCCTCTTTAGTTGTCTACTGACCTTCGTCTATCAATTGATAGTCAAGAGTATGTGTGCGTTCGTTTATCGATGCCTATTACTCTTGTGGTCCATCAAGCCATTCTATCGCGGAATGACTAGGAGAAACAAACTCCAGTACCTCTTCCATATCTAGGATTGGGTCAAAAAAGTTGTGCTCCACAGAACAAATTGCTAATCCAGCTTTTGTTCTGCTCTATCTTGGAGTATTACCATCTTTAAATCGGGATTGTTATAGGAATTGCACCCCATCCTATGAACTCCTGGTACAGTGATACTTCTTGTCGTCATTAGTCATTCCTCGGTCTTCGTGTTGATGCAACCGGAATACCGACAAATGAATTGTGATGTGTGAAATCAATACTCCCAGCAACCTCGTTTCTTGGTAGTTAAAGGATAATAATTTCATTCTTAGTATGTTGGTTTTTGAATCATCCTTCTAAGACTGATCGTGCTACCTAGTCCTTATTTCGGTGCACCCTTCGATTGATGAGTTAGGATCTTGTCAAGTCCTCACTCATCTAATCATATCGTCTTGCCCTCAAAAGCAAGATTGTTCTCGAGCTTAGTAACATACCGGTGGTTCGTGACTTTCCAAATATCTTCTTGGAGGTGTTACCGGGTTGTCACCTGACCGCTATGTTGAGTTCGTGATCAAGTTGGTTTCTTGTGAACCACCTTCTCTCCAAGAATCGGTGTTAGATATCCCTGAGCTAGTTGGTTAAGCTAGACAACAACTTGGAGAGTTGGAAGATAAAAGCTTGTCTGACTTAGTTCGTTCCAAAGGGATATTCTTGTGTAGTGTGTGTTGAAGAAAGATGATATCTTCATCGATTGGTCCTTGTGATCAGTTGCTGGACCTATTGTCTTATCAATCCTTTGATTTGAGTGTGGGCTATCGTCAAATCAAATCAGTACCAACGATGCTCGTAATGTTGTCTTATTCGTGGTGGATCCCTCGAGCATACACCATTACATCTTTGGTCTGACCAATACTATCACCTTGATCACATAGTTATGGAATTCCATCTCCATGGGAATCTGGATGAATTGTTGCTGAGCCCATTGACAACATCCTTATCTCCTCCATGATGTTGTTGAATATTAAGCTAGTGTTGGAAACTTTTGAAAGCATTTTCTTCATGCTAGCTCATGAAGTATTTGTTTGATGAAAGGAGTGACTTTCTCTTATACACGTGCATTTGGTGAAAGTTGCCGCCGTGAATTTGGGAAAGTTAGTTCTGCTTCCTCTGGAATCATCCCAAGTCAGTCATACACATGTGCGAAGTATTCTATGGTCTGGAGACTTGCAACCTTCATTCTATATGTATCCCTAGCACACCAAGCCACTGATTGATTTGTTCAAGGTAAAGGAGTTGCTGTGCAAATACTAGTTCCTGCACAAGATTCCTATATCCTCAATGATGGTTCCCAACCAGAACTCGGTAGTGTTTTATTGTAAGACTACCATGTGGGCATGCTTGTCTGGGACAACGTGTTTCACATGTTTGTAGCAGAACCAGCTCATGTTTTGGAGCTTGCTATCGTAGTTCATTTCCTGAGAATCTCGCAACGTCATCTCGCCGATTTGTGTTGCAAACTTTCATTTTTCTTCCTAGACTCGATGAGTCTGGAATATCCTGACACCAACCAGATCTGAGTCTCAGGCAGATATGATGGTTGGAATATTTCCCAAGAACTATAATATTGGTTCCTCGATAACCGGTAAAGTGGATGTCGTGGCCAACACACCCAGCCGGAAGACTTATTATTGTAGTATCTTGTTTGAGGAAGTTGGCCACCTCCCCATAAGGATTTCGTAGGATTTACCTCTGTAACTGTTCCTTATGGATTCTATTGCTCCCGAAGTCCGACCTTTACTTGATGTTCTAGTTATCAAACCATATCTATGAATAGGTTACACTAGCACGTCAAGGAGAACATTAGAAGCGGAGTGCTAAATGTCTCTCGGTCGATCATCCAGATTTTGTTTCCTTGGCCTCGCTAGGGTGAAACCTGAGTTGATGTTATCTTCCTATGCATCTGCATCGTCCATCGTTGTTCATCATGGTGGTATGTTGTGTTGCCAGGATCCTTGACACGGATATTGGTAAAATCTTGATGAATATGGAAATGCTCAAGTTCTTGAGAGCACGCACAAGCGTTAGGTGTTACCGTCGACACTAACTAGGTTTGCTCTCAACTTCCTCGGTTATGCTATAACCATTCCAATAGTGGAATAACTCTCTATTGTTGAACCTCTCCCCAGTTACTAGAATCATTCTCAGCATTTGCATTTTGTTCCCAGCTTGCACCGCCAATGGGCCATTCTACCATGGGTCCCTTCCATTTCCGGTGATAAGCAAAAATCATCCATTACGTTGTCTTCAACAAGGTAATCCACATCACCCAAGTTTGAGTATGCCATTCTACCGACCCCCTCCAAACGATCGCTCGAGAATTGTCTTAGGCTGGTTTAAAGAGTTTCAATGATCTCTGGATCAAAGGTAATTCTTTTTGCCACTTAGGGTAATAGTCTATGAATCACCCTCCTCCAGGATGTTTCTTCGTGGTATCATGGCAACTCAACTCCTCGCTACGTTGACAATCGTTTACCACCTTCTTAGGTGTGGAATTGTTGTCTACCTAGTGAACCTTCGTCATCCGTTTCTCTCCACCCCTCTTGATGTGTATCCCGTGTCTCAACCCGAAAGATGGTTCTATGTCTCATTCCGTAAGTTAATCTTGAGTTGTTCGATCTTCGAGGAGATCGACCCTTCTAGAGTCTCCTTCTTCCCCCCCCCCCTGTCATGTTGACAGGATTTCTCAGAGCAAGACGACAAGACAAAGATGGTGTTCAACTCAACGTTCATTTGAAGTGCAACCTGGATCGTGAAGTTTGTACTAGTTTGCGTTTCCCCTTCATCCTACCCTACGCTTGAATCTCGAGACGAGATTCTTGTTTAGTGGGGGTGAGTTGTCACATCCCTAGCTTCTGGTAATGCTCTAGGCTAGCTTCATGTGTGCATCATGTTTAAATTTCATTTAAATTTGAAATGAGGATTGGTGGAACCCTCAGAATCATTTTGAAAATGACCCAAATAAAAAAATTCCCCAAAAGGGTCCAATAAAATGCTCATGTTGCCCTCTGAAAATATTGGACAGAGATAAAAATCAAAACAATATTTTTAGGAGCTCAGGGACATTTATTTTGGCCATTTGGATTAATTCGATAAATATTTGCATTGGAAAGATATTTCTATATATATGAAATATGGTCCAAAAATTATGCCAATTATAAAAGAGCTCTGGAATAATACCATTAGCCCCTACAAAAATTGGCATAATAAAATTAAATGATTTAATATATTTATTAAATCAAACAAATGTCAGAAAAATAGAAAACAGAAGTAAAATAGGAAAAACAGAGAGAGGGAGGGAAACATTACCTGCAGCCCACCTGGGCCACTTACCTGTAGCCGGCCCAGCTCCTCCCGCTGGCCCAGCCCACCTCCTCCCTCCCCCTTGTCTTCTTCCTCCCCTCGCACCGAAGCAGCTCGGTGGCGAGCGCCGATGCCGCCTCGGCCACCTCCTGCTTCCACCGAGGCGTTCCCGAGCCTCCCCCTCACGCCACGCACTTCCCCTCGCCCCCTGCACCTCCCCTCTCTTCCCCTGGACCCCGTTATCTCCTCTGCTTTCCTCCCTGCACGCGCCCGAGCGGAGCTCGTCGTCGCCGACGCCGTTCGCCGTAGACACCGTGCTCCTCGCTGCCACCCGAAGTACCCAGGGGATCCACCTCGACCACTTCTTCCTCCTCGCCGAGAAGCGCACCGCGGGAGCCCCTGCAACGTCGCCACCACCGGCTTCTTCAACCTCGGGACCGCCGGCCATCTTCGTCAAATTCGTCGGCTCGGGTGCCTCCCCGAGCTCCCCGAGGCCACCGTCGCAACCCCTGTGAGCTACTCTTCCATTCCCCCTCCTCCTCGCGCTCGTTCCCGTACCCTAGCCGCCTTTCCGCCGGACCCGAGAGCTCGCCGCCGCCGTGCCTCGTCACCATCGTGGCTGGAGCCGTTGCAGCTCGAAGCCGAGCACACCACCGCACTCAACACGTCTCCAGGAGCCCGTAGCCGCCACTAGCTTCCCCTCCCGTGCCCCCGAACGCCAACCCCGACCTTGCCCGAGCTCCGGCCGCCGCAAAAGAGCTCGCCGCCGGCAGCTCCGGCCACCCCAGCTGTTGTCACTTACCTCTTTAGATGCGCCTTCCTCCCAGGAACCCGTAGGAGCAAACCGCACGTCAAATGGTGCTCCGTAGCGAGCGCACGGTGCACCTCCGCTGTCGGCCGTGGTCGTCGCCGGCGACACTCCGGCGACCGCCGACGTGGCACGCCTAATTAGCACTAATGACGCACTAAACACCCCCCACAGCCACTGACAGTGGGCCCCGTAGTGGGTCAAAGCCCGGGTCAACGCGGGATTAGCCCCTGTGTCACTGACGTGTGGACCCCACACGTCAGGTTTGACCTGGACGGTGCCCGTTGACCTGCTGACGTCATGCCAACGTCATGCTGACGCAATATTCATTTTCTGGAATTTAGTTTATTTTATTATATTCAGAAAATTCCAGAAAATGCCCTAAACTTCAATAAATCATAGAAAATTAACCGTAACTCCAAATTAAATAAATTATATATGAAAAATTATCAGAAAAATTCAAGGAATCCATCTGAACCATTTTCATGCATGTTAGAACAACTTATCACTACTGTTTAGGGCAAATGAAGTGAATGTCATTTGAATAATCACATATGGAGTTTGAATTTGAATCTTGTATTCAAACCAACTTCATTTAATCCATTGCTAGTTGCATTAGCCCAAAACACATTCATTTTGCCATGTCATGATCATGCATCATATTGTGCATTGCATTGATTGTATTTCTTCTTGTTGCCGGTATCTGTTCCATCCCGGTAGACGATGTCCGACGTTGTGATCGTTGACACTGATGAAGACTCAATGTTATCTTCAGAAGTGCCAGGCAAGCAAAACCCCCTTGTTTATTCCGATACAATCCTACTCTCTCGCTCCTGCTCTTTTTTACTGCATTAGGACAACACCGATTCAACTGTTACATGCTGCGGTAGTTGAACCCCTTTATCCTTTGCATAACCTGTCATTGCCACAGTAAATAGATGAAACCCACTAGCATGAGTAGGAGTTGTTTGAGCCCTGTTGTGCCTACTCATCCATGCTTGTTTGTCATGCCTGCTACTGCTTAGAGTTGAGTCAGGTCTGATTCATCGGGGATGAATCAGAGGTGTGTGAACATGTCCTACTGTGTGTGAGCTAAGTGTGTGAACACGATTTGGTAAAGGTAGCGGTGAGAGGCCATGTAGGAGTACATGGTGGGTTGTCTCATTGAAGCCGTCCTCAGGAACTGAGTTCTGTGTTTGTGATCCATGATTCAGTTACTACCATACATTGGGCCCTGAAATATGACCCCGCTCGACTTCTTATTCACCCTAGCTCTCTGTCCAGGAGTTGCAAGTAGTTTCTGGTGTTTGTAGCTTACTGGAGGCCGTGGACAGCGCTGACCGTAGGGGTGGGCTGTGATGCGGTAGGTACGTGGCACGGTGTACCGGATGCCCGTTTGGTATCTCGGGAACCCTGTTCACATCGTTTGGGGCTGTGAGCGAAACTCCGGCCGGATTTCCTCATGGATGGAACCCGAATAGGCGATAAACCTGGACTAGAGACTTGAGTGTTTAGGTAGGTCGTGGTCTACACCCACGTCGGCTTTCGCTTGAAGTCTGCCGAGCACATGTCGTGTGCAGACGCTAAGTGGTGGAAACATGTATGAAGAAGTACACCCCTGCAGGGTTAACATCATCTATTCGAATAGCCGTGTCCGCGGAAAAGGACTTCTGGGTTGCTTATATCAGTTCATAGACAAGTGAAAGTGGATACCCTAAAATACGCAAGATAAGCGTGAGTGCTATGGATGGCGTTCTCGTAGGGAGACGGAAGCGGATCCATAGTGGTGTATTGACATGGTGAATATGTGGACTCGTGTGCGCCACCTCAAAAGAGTTACTTGCAGTCGTAGTTTAGGATAGCCACCGAGTCAAAGCTGGCTTGCTGCAGTTAAACCCCACCACCCCTTTGTTGATAATGATGCATATGTAGTTAGTTCTGATGTAAGTCTTGCTGGGTACATTTGTACTCACGTTTTCCTATTTTATGTTTTTGCAGAGAGACTTCGGTCTCGCTAGTAGTTCCGCGTGGACTTCGACGTTTAGCTTGTTACCTCAGCTACGATCTTGTGCCCTCGGCAGGATCTGATAGATAGTCAGGCTTTTCAGCCTTTTTCATTTATAGACGTCTGTACTCAGACATGATAGTTTCCGCTTGTGCTTTGACTTGTATGCTCTGAGTGTTGGGTCATGAGACCCATGTTTGTAATATCTCGCTCCTCGGAGCCTAATGAATAAAGTACTTGTGTCGTAGAGTCATGTTGTGATGCTTCGTTGTATTTGCACATATCGAGCATATTGTGTGTATGATTGAAATGCTTGGTATGTGTGGGATCTGACTATCTAGTTGTTTATCTTTAGTAGCCTCTCTTACCGGGAAATGTCTCCTAGTGTTACCGCTGAGCCATGGTAGCTTGCTACTGCTCTGGAACACTTAGGCTGGCCGGCATGTGTCCTTCTTCGTTCCTGTGTCTGTCCCTTCGGGGAAATGTCACGCGATGAATACCGGAGTCCTGTTAGCCCGCTACAGCCCGGTTCACCAGAGTCCTGCTAGCCTAGTGCTACAGCCTGGATTCACTCGCTGATGACCGACACGTTCGATGCTGGGTCATGGATGCCTGTCCCTGTAAGTCTGTGCCACTTTGGGTTTATGACTAGCCATGTCAGCCCGGGCTCCTTATCATATGGATGCTAGCGACACTGTCATATACGTGTGCCAAAAGGCGCAAACGGTCCCGGGCAAAGGTAAGGCGACACCCGTGGGAATACCGTGCGTGAGGCCGCAAAGTGATATGAGGTGTTACATGCTAGATCGATGTGGCATCGAGTCGGGGTCCTGACAGGTCCTTAGAAGCGTTGAGCGCGAGCAAAACACCAACTGGGCCGGTTGGCGGCAATCCGGCTTGGCCGGTTGGTGAGCAGCTGGTCGTGCGGCTAACTTTAGTTGATGAGTGATGGGTCGGGTTGATCGACCCGGCAGCCTTTGACTTAGTGTATGAATCGTAGGGGAGCTTTGGCCCGTTGTGCTTGCCCACCGTCAGCCAGAGCTGGATCTGCGGTTTTAGGGCGAAGTGGGGGACCGTGGCATCCTAACTTTATCAGGAATCACCAAGTAAAGCGGCGGGGTGGCGACCAAGCCGGCCTGCCCCTAGGCCCTCGGGTCAAGCGAGTCGAGCCGGCGGCCGGGTTCAGTTGCAAAGTGATGCAAAATATGGACGCAATAAATTGGTCGTCAAAAGGCAGCCCCCGAGTATCGTTCGGGGACCCCATAGTTTCATACGCTTAGAAAAGGCGACGATACATACATTCGTGCGGCTAACTATAAAACGGGCAGAGGAGTTCCGCGTTCCACGGCCGGGTCGTTTCTTCGCCGGCGGTGTCCCTCTTGTGCTTCTTCGACTTGCGCGCGTTGATGAGGTAGTAGGCATTGCGGTCGCGCAAGGCATTGCTCATTATGAATGGGCCCTCCCATGGAGAGGATAGCTTGTGCTGGCCTGCCTGCTCTTGGACGAGTCGGAGGACGAGGTCGCCTTCGCGGAATGCGAGAGGCTTGATCTTCTTGCTGTGGTAGTGCCTCAGGCCTTGCTGATAGATAGCCGAATGCCTAAGTGCCAAAAGGCGTGCTTCTTCGAGCAGGTCGACACCGTCTTCGCATGCCTCTCTTGCTTCGGCTTCGGTGTACATCGCGGCACGTGGCGAGTCGGACATGATGTCGGTCGGGATGACGGCTTTGGATCCGTAGACGAGGAAGAACGGGGTGAACCCGGTCGACCGGTTTGGTGTTGTGCGCAGACTCCAGAGAACAGCAGGCAACTCGTCAAGCCAACTGCCGGGTGAGCGGATGAGTTGCTCGACGAGTCGTGGCTTGATGCCGGACAGGATGAGTCTGTTGGCCCGCTCGACCTGCCCGTTGGACTACGGATGTGCCATGGAGGCCAGGTCGAGGCGGATGCCGGAGACGGAGCAGTATTGTTCGAGTGCACCCTTAGGGAAGTTGGTGCCGTTGTCGGTGATGATGCTGTTCGGCATGCCGTAGCGCACCGCTATATCCTTGATGAACCGGACGGCTGTTGGCCCGTCCAATTTCTTGATCGGTCTTGCCTCGATCCACTTGGTGAATTTGCCCACTACCACCAGCAAGTGCGTCATGCCGCCTCGAGCGATTTTGAAGGGTCCCACCATGTTGAGTCCCTAGACCGCGAAGGGCCAGGCGATCGGTATGGTGCGGAGTGCTGACGCCGTCTGGTAGCTGCGTTTGCTAAAACGTTGGCATCCTTCGCACTTGAGGACGAGCGACTCGGCGTCTTCGATGGTCGTCGGCCAGTAGAAGCCGTGGCGGAACGCCTTGGCCACCAGGGATTGTGATGCGGCGTGGTGCCCGCAGTCGCCCTGGTGAATATCAAGGAGGATGTCGATGCCTCGATCCTTCTCAACGCAGCGCTGCAACACGCCGGTAGAGCTGTGTTTGACAAGCTCGTCATTGATGATGCTGTAGGCGGACGCCCGGTGCTGAATTTGCCGAGCCTCGGTCTCGTCCATGGGGAGAACCCCGTTCTCCAGAAATTCTGATATCGGCTAGGCCCAAGACGACCACCTGGGTGGGTTCCGAGTCGGCGGCCCCTGAGCCAGGTTGAGCAGCCCCCGGGTTGGGGATGGCGACGGCCGGGTCCGGGGTGATGGTGGCCGGGTTGAGCTAAGCAGCCCCCGTGCCGGGTTCAGCAGCCCCTGGTCCGGGTTGCGGTGCGGCTGGGTCTTCTGGGACATGGATGGACTCGGAGTCCGGCGATGGCTTGACGGACGGCTTGCGCAGGTGCTCGAGGGAGACGCCGGACGGGATGGCTGGACGTGACGAGGCGATCTTGGTGAGCGTGTAGGCTGCCTCGTTCTCCGCGCACGAGACGTGGAGGAACTCGCAGCCATCGAAGGATTCGGACAGCTTTTGGACAAGGAAGCGGTAGATTGCCATGTTGGAGTTGCGGGCGTCCCACTCGCTGGAGCACTGCTGCACCACCAAGTCTGAGTCGCCGTAGCACAAGATGCACCGGATGCCGAGTTCCTTGGCAAGCTGGAGGCCGTGCACAAGGGCTTCGTATTCGGCGACGTTGTTGGAGGCGGCGAAGTGGATCTGGAGTGCGTAGCGGAGTCGGTCGCCATTTGGAGATGACAGTACGATGCCTCCCCCTAAGCCGAGTCGCATCTTGGACCCGTCAAAGTGCATGCGCCAATGCGTCGAGTCGGGGGGCAGCGGCATGTACTGGGTCTCGGTCCAGTCGATGAGGAAATCGGCCACGGCCTGAGACTTGATCGTGGTGCGGGGCTCGTAGAGGATGGTATGGCCGGCTAGCTGGATCGCCCATTTGGCGACCCGGCCAGAGGCGTCCCGGCACCGAATGATTTCTCTGATAGGCGCAATGCTGACGACGGTGACGACGTGCTCTTGAAAGTACTGCTACAGCTTCTTGGCGATGAGGTACACGCTGTAACACATCTTTTAGTAGTGTGGGTAGTTCTGCTTGGAGGTGGAGAGCACCTCGCTCAGGTAGTAGATCGGGCGCTGGACGGCCTGGATCTTGCCCTTCTCCGGTCGCTCGACCACCAGCACCGTGCTGACTGCCCGCGAGGTCGCAGCTATGTAGAGCAACAGCGGCTCCTTGTCGGTCAGCGCGGCCAGGACTGGTGTAGTGGAGAGCATGCGCCTGAGGTCTTGGAAAGCTTCGTCCGCCTTGCCGTTCCACTCGAACGGGCTTGTTTTCTTCATCAGATGGTATAGGGGTAGTGCCTTCTCGCCCAGCCGGCTTAGAAACCGGCTGACCGAGGCCAGGCAACCTGTGAACTTCTGGACATCGCGCAACCGAGCTGGCTTGCGCATGCGCTCGATGGCCTTGATCTTCTCCAGGTTCGCCTCGATGCTGTGTTCCGAGATGAGGAAGCCGAGCAGCTTTCCGGCCGGGACGCCGAAGATACATTTTTCCGGGTTGAGCTTGACCTTGTATTCACGGAGGTTGGCGAATGTCTCCCTTGAATCGTCGAGGAGCATGATGTGCTGCTTGGTCTTCACCATGATATCGTCCACATACTCGTGCATGTTGCGGCCGAGTTGCGGTAGTAGGCATTTCTGCATGCAGCGTTGGAAGGTGGCGTCGGCGTTCTTCAAGCCGAACGACATGGTGATGTAGCAGTACACCCCAAAGGGCGTGATCAAGGACGTCCTCAGGGCATCGGCCGGGCCCAGCTTGATCTGGTGGTAGCCGGAGTAAGCGTCCAGGAAGGACAGGAGCTCGCACCCCGCGGTCGAGTCGATGACTTGGTCGATCCGCGGGAGAGCGAACGGATCCTTGGGACCCGGCATCTTCATCTTCAGGTACACATGCACCAGGTCTTGTTCTTCTTCAGGACGAGGACTGGATTGGCCAGCCACTCGGGGTGAAACACTTCCATTATGAAGCCGGCCGCCAAGAGCTTGGCGACCTCTTCCCCAATGGTTCTTCTCTTTTCTTCGGAAAATCGACGGAGGGGTTGACTGACAGGCTTGGCGTCCTTGCGGACGTGGAGTTTGTGCTCTGCGTACTCCCTCAGGATACCCAGCATGTATTTGGGGTCTATGTGAAGATATCCCGATTCTCACGGAGGAAGTCGACGAGCTCGCCTTCCTATTTGCTATCGAGGCGGGTGCCTACGACAACGTACTTGCTGCAGGTGGGGTCTTCTGGGTTCGGCTTCACTTTCTTGGTCTCCTTGGAGGGCTTGAAGGCGGCCTCGCCGGCCGGGTCCAGGGTCGGGATCGACGCAGCGGAGGCCTCGCTGGCTAAGGCGACGATCCGGTCGAGCTGGCGCCGCTCCTCGGCAATGACCAGCGACTCGGCCAACGTTGCGCCGTCTCGGGCGCACTCCTGAGACTTGTGGTAGTCGCCGGTGACGGTAATGAGGCCCTTGGGACCCGACATCTTCATCTTCTGGTACGCATAGTGGGGAACTGCCATGAACTTGGCGAGCGCGGGCCGGCTGAGGGAGTCCTTGATTAGGGGGTGTCCGGATGGCCGGACTAAAACCTTTGGCCGGACTCCCGGACTATGAAGATACAAGATTGAAGACTCCGTCCCGCGTCCGGATGGGACTTTCCTTGGTGTGGAAGGCAAGCTTGGCGATACGATATGAAGATCTCCTCCCATCGTAACCGACTCTGTGTAACCCTAACCCTCTCCGGTGTCTATATAAACCGGAGAGTTTTAGTCCGTAGGACGAACAACAATCATACCATAGGCTAGCTTCTAGGGTTTAGCCACTCCGATCTCGTGGTAGATCTACTCTTGTACTACCCATATCATCAATATTAATCAAGCAGGAGTAGGGTTTACCTCCATCGAGAGGGCCCGAACCTGGGTAAAAACATCGTGTCCCTTGTCTCCTGTTACCATCTGCCTAGACGCACAGTTCGGGACCCCCTACCCGAGATCTGCCGGTTTTGACACCGACATTGGTGCTTTCATTGAGAGTTCCTCTGTTCGTCGCCTTTAGGCCCAATGGCTTCTTCGCTCGACAATCACGATGTGGTCCGGGATGAGACTTTTCTCCCCGGACAGATCTTCCTATTCGGCGGCTTTGCACCGCGGGCCGACTCGTTCGGCCATCTGGAGCAGATCGAAAGCTACGCCCCTGGCCATCAGGTCAGGTTTGGAAGCTTAAACTACACGGCCGACATCCGCGGGGACTTGATCTTTGACAGATTTGAGCCGCGACCGGGCGCGCCGCACTGTCACGATGGGCATGATTTAGCTCTGTCATCGGACAACACCTAGAACGTCGCTCAGGTGTCCGCTCCGACCATTAGCTCAGAGCCCACTGCGCCAGTCGGGGACGGACGATTGGATGCCGCCCCGGAAACTGCAACCTCCACGGCGATAGAGCCGGATACCAGCCTAGTCCCTCGCAAGGCCCGTGACTCCAAGGTGCCAGACTCCGATCCGGACTCCGTAAATCCTGCACCTCTTCCGATTAAGCCCGATTGGGCTCCGGTCATGGAGTTCACCGCCGCGGATGTCTTTCAGCACTCGCCTTTCGGCAATATCCTGAATTCATTAAAGTCTCTCTCTTTGTTAGGAGAGCCCTGGCCGAACTACGGCCAACACGGTTGGGATGCGGACGACAAAGAATTTCGAAGCCCACCCACCACCCACTTCGTACCCACTGTCGACGATTTAACCGAGATGCTCGACTTTGACTCCGAAGACATCGACGGCATGGACGCCAATGAAGGAGACGATCAAGAACCAGCACCTATAGGGAACTGGAAAGCCACCTCGTCATATGACATATACATGGTGGACACCCCTAAAGCGGGGGATGGCGAGGAGAAAACGGAGGATGACCCCTCCAAGAAGCAACCCAAGCGCCGACGTCAGCGGCACCGCTCTAAGTCCCGCCAAAGCAAAAACGGCAATTCCAGCACCGGAGACAACAACACGCCGGACAGTGCCGAAGACAACCCCCTCCAGCAGGATTCAGTGCAGGAGGACGAA
This sequence comes from Triticum aestivum, assembly GCF_018294505.1. Lineage (NCBI taxonomy): Eukaryota > Viridiplantae > Streptophyta > Magnoliopsida > Poales > Poaceae > Triticum > Triticum aestivum. Next base: position 524,288,823 of record NC_057810.1, on the reverse strand, counting down.
GGAGCCAGCCCTCATGAGAGAGTGGCCGACAAAGAAGATATGGACGACAATTACATGCCTCCCTCTGAAGACGAGGCAAGCCTCGACGATGACGAATTCGTCGTGCCAGAGGATCCCGTCAAACAAGAGCGTTTCAAACGCAGACTCGTAGCCATGGCAAGTAGCCTCAAGAAGAAACAGTAGCAGCTTAGAGCTGACCAAGACATGCTAGCCGATAGATGGACCGAAGTCCTGGCGGCCCAAGAGTATAAACTAGAACGCCCATCCAAGAGCTACCCAAAGCGCAGGCTGCTACCCCAACTTGAGGAGGAAGCAACTAAACCTACATCACCAGCGTACGATGCGCCCAATCGGCCACCCCGTGGCCGCGATAGAGAGGCCTGCAGGCCCTCAACCCAAGCCGCACCCCGACACCACTCAAAACATACCAGAGTACGGGGAGACGCAACAGACCTACGAGACATCTTGGAGAATAAGGCAAGGCAAACAAGATCGATCTACGGATCACATGGGCGCCCCGCTTCATGCGACGCTAGCCGTCACGCCGAACACAATAAGTATGGCCCGACCGAATACAACAGACCAAGCTCGTCCGAGCTGCGTCGTGATATAGCCCAGTACAGGGGTGCCGCACACCCACTATGCTTCATAGACGAAGTAATGGATCATCAAATCCCCGAGGGCTTCAAAACCGTAAACATCGAATCATACGATGGCACAACAGATCCTGCGGTATGGATCGAGGATTATCTCCTTCATATCCACATGGCCCGTGGTGATGATCTACACGCCATCAAATACCTCCCGCTCAAGCTTAAAGGACCATCTCGACATTGGCTTAACAACCTGCCAGCAGAGTCAATTAGTTGTTGGGAGGACCTGGAATCTGCATTCCTTGACAACTTCCAGGGCACGTATGTGCGACCACCAGATGCCGATGACCTAAGCCACATAATCCAGCAGCCAGAGGAATCGGCCAGTCAATTCTGGACAAGGTTCCTAACCAAGAAAAACCAAATAGTCAATTGTCCGGACGCCGAGGCTCTTGCAGCCTTCAGACACAACATCTGAGACGAATGGCTTGCCCGACACCTAGGACAGGAAAAGCCAAAGTCTATGGAAGCCCTCACGACACTCATGACCCGCTTCTGTGCGGGAGAAGACAGCTGGCTAGCTCGTAGCAATAACATAACGAAGAGCCCCGGCAATTCGGATACCAAGGATAACAACGACAGGTCACGTCGCAACAAGCTGAAGCGCCGCATTAACGGTGACAATACCGAAGATATGGCAGTCAATGCCGGATTCAGAGGCTCTAAACCGGGTCAGCGGGAGAAGCTATTCAAAAGAAACCCTCAGGGCCCATCCAACTTAGACCGGATACTCGATCACTCGTCCTAGATACACGGCACCCCCGAACAACCAGCCAATCACACCAACAGGGATTGTTGGGTGTTCAAGCAGGCAGGCAACTTAAGTGCCGAGACCAGAGACAAGGGGCTACATAGCGATGACAAGGAGGGGCCCCGGCCGCCGAACAACAAAGGACAGAAGGGATTTCCCCTGCAAGTTCGGACAGTGAATATGATATACGCAACCCACACCCCGAAAATGGAGCGGAAGCCTGCTCTCAAGGACGTCTATGCGCTGGAGCCAGTCGCCCCAAAGTTCAACCCATGGTCCTCCTGCCCGATCACCTTCGATCGAAGGGACCATCCCACCAGCATCCGTCACGGCGGATTCGCCGCACTGGTCCTAGACCCAATTATCGACGGATTTCACCTTACCAGAGTCCTAATGGACGGTGGCAGTAGCCTGAACCTACTTTATCAGGACACAGTGTGAAAAATGGGCATTGATCCTTCAAGGATCAAACCCACAAAGACAACCTTCAAAGGTGTCATACCAGGGGTAGAAGCCAGCTGTACAGGCTCGGTCACACTCAAGGTGGTCTTCGGATCCCCGGATAACTTCCGGAGCGAGGAGTTAATCTTCGACATAGTCCCATTCCGCAGCGGCTATCACGCCCTGCTCGGACGAACCGCATTAGCAAAATTCAATGTCAGGACCCCGACTCGATGCCACATAGGTCTAGCATGTAACACCTCATATCACTTTGCGGCCTCACGCACGGTATTCCCACGGGTGTCGTCTTACCTTTGCCCGGGACCGTTTGCGCCTTTTGGCACACGTATATGATAGTGTCGCTAGCACCCATATGATAAGGAGCCCGGGCTGACATGACTAGTCGTAAACCCAAAGTGGCACAGACTTACAGGGACAGGCATCCATGACCGAGCAACGAACGTGTCGGTCATCAGCAAGTGGGTCCGGGCTGTAGCACTGGGCTAGCAGGACTCCGGTACTCAATGCGTGACATTTCCCCGAAGGGACAGACACAGGAACGAAGAAGGACACATGCCGGCCAGCCTAAGTGTTCCGGAGCAGTAGCAAGCTACCATGGCTCGGTGGAGACACTAGGAGACATTTCCCGGTAAGAGAGGCTACTAAAGATAAACAACTAGATAGTCAGATCCCACACATACCAAGCATTTCAACAACATACACACAATATGCTCGATATGTGTAAATACAACATGGCATCACAACATGACTCTACGACTCAAGTAATTTATTCAATAGGCTCCGAGGAGCGAGATATTACAAACATGGGTCTCATGACCCAACAATCAGAGCATACAAGTCAAAGCACATGCGGAAGCTATGATGTCTGAGTACAGACATCTATAAATGAAAAAGGCTGAGAAGCCTGACTATCTACCAGATCCTGCCGAGGGCACAAGATCGTAGCTGAGGTAACAAGCTAAACGTCGAAGTCCACGTGGAACTACTAGCGAGACCGAAGTCTCTCTGCAAAACATAAAATAGGCAAACGTGAGTACAAATGTACCCAGCAAGACTTACATCAGAACTAACTACATATGCACCATTATCAACAAGGGGATGGTGGGGTTTAACTGCAGCAAGCCAGCTTTGACTCGGTGGCTAACCTAAACTACGACTGCAAGTAACTCTTTTGAGGTGGCGCACATGAGTCCACATATTCACCATATCAATACACCACTATGGATCCGCTCCCGTCTCCCTACGAGAACGCCATCCATAGCACTCACGCTTATCTTGCGTATTTTAGAGTATCCACTTTCACTTGTCTATGAACTGATATAAGCAACCCAGAAGTCCTTTTCCGCGGACACGGCTATTCGAATAGATCATATTAACCCTGCAGGGGTGTACTTCTTCACACATGCTCTCACCACTTACCGCCGTTTACACGACATGTACTCGGCAACCTTCAAGCGGAAGCCCAACGTGGGTGTCGGCCACGGCCTGCCTAAACACTCGAGTCTCTAGTCCAGGTTTATCGCCTATTCGGGTTCCATCCATGAGGAGATCCGGCCGGAGTTTCGCTCACAGCCCCAAACGATGTGAACAGGGTTCCGTGACACCAAACGGGCGCCCGGTTTACCCGGCCACGTGCCTACCGCATCACAGCCCACCCCTACGGTCAGCGCTGCGCACGGCCTCCAGCATACAAACACCAGAAACTACTTGCAACTCCTGGACAGAGGACAAGGGTGATTAAGAAGCCGAGAGGGTCCATTGGTTTCGGGCCCAATGCGTGGTAGTAGCTGAATCATGGATCACAAACACAGAACTCAGTTCCTGAGGACGGCTGCAATGAGACAACCCACCATGTACTCCTACATGGCCTCTCACCGCTACCTTTACCAAATCGTGTTCACACACTTAGCTCACACACAGTAGGACATGTTCACACACCTCTGATTCATCCCCGATGAATCAGACCTGACTCAACTCTAAGCAGTAGCAGGCATGACAAACAAGAATGAATGAGTAGGCACAACAGGGCTCAAACAATTCCTACTCATGCTAGTGGGTTTCATCTATTTACTGTGGCAATGACAGGTCATGCAAAGGATAAAGGGGTTCAGCTACCGCAACAAGTAACAGATGAATCGTTGTTGTCCTAATGCAGTAAAAGAGAGCAGGAGCGAGAGAGTAGGATTGTATCGGAATGAACAAGGGGGTTTTGCTTGCCTTGCACTTCTGAAGATAACATTGAGTCTTCACCAGTGTCAACGATCACAACGTCGGAACATCGTCTATCGGGAGGGAACAGATACCGGCAACAAGGAAGAAATACAATCAATGCAATGCACAATATGATGCATGCTCATGACATGGCAATATGAATGTGTTTTGAGCTAATGCAACTAGCAACAGATTAAATGAAGTTGGTCTGAATACAAGATTCAAATTCAAACTCCATATGTGATTATTCAAATGCCATTTAATTGATTTGTGCTAAACAGCAGCTATAAGTTGTTCTAACATGCATGAAAATGGTACAGATGGATTCCTTGAATTTTTCTGATAATTTTTCATATATAATTTGTTTAATTTGGAGTTACGGTTGAATTTCTATGAATTTTAGAAGTTTATACAATTTTCTGGAATTTCCTAAATTATTTTAAAACCAGAAAATGATTTATTGCGTCAGCACTAGGTCATGCTGATGTCAGCAGGTCAACTAGGCGGGTCCAGGTCAAACCTGACAGTGGGTCCCGCGTGTCAGTGACTCAGTTGGTTAACTGGGTTGATTAGGGTTAAACTAATACTAACAAAAATGTCAGCAGGGCTGGGCCCACATGTCAGTGGCTTAAATAATTAACTAAATTAATTAGTGTTAACTAATCTAACACCTAAACTAATTAACAGGGGCTGGCCCCACCTGTCATCGACCCAGGGGGGGTTCTGCCGTGGTCAAGTGGGTCAACCCCACCGGCGACATGACGCCGGCGAGGCCAGATGCGGCGGCGGGCTTCGGAAATCGCCCTCAGGGCATCATTTTGAGCGCGGTTAGTTGCATTCAAACGCACGCAGTGGCGCGCGTCGAACGGTGGTGGTGGCCGGACCTATGGTGGCCGGAGCCGACGACGGCGAGCTCCAAGGCGGCGGCCGGAGTTCGGGTGGCCACGGGTTAGCTGCTGCGGCATGCAAACGGGAGGGGACTTGCGCTAGGAATGCTCTACGGAACGCTGCGAACGCGTTAGGCTCGCCGGGGTGACCAAATGGTCACCGGAGCTATGTCGACGACGAGCTCGGGCGGCGGCATGCTACGGGCATCCAGGGGCGATGCCTACGGCGAGCAATGACGCGGAGAAAAGGGGGGTTCGACGCAGGATCTCACAGCGAGTCGGACGAGGTAGACGGAGAGCTCGGGCAAGCGGAGACGGCGACGGAACGGCGCTGGCGATCTCGGCATCGGGAGGTTGAAGACGAGCTCGGCGAGGTCGTTCGGGGGCTTCCGGTGCCGCGTGGTTCGGCGGAGAGGGATAGGGCGATGAGGCGGAGCTTCTGGACTGCTCGAGGGGACGAGGGAGAGGCGGTGGCCGCGGTGGTGCTCGTCGGCGGCGGCGAGCGTGTTCGGTGAGGTGGGAAACGGCGAGAGAGGGAGCAGGGGAAGAGTGAGAGAGGTCGGGCGGATCGGGACGACACCGGGGCATTCATCCACGCGTCCAGGGGCTCGGCGGCAAGCAGGAGGTGGCCAGGGGAAGCAGGAGGTGGCCGAGGCAGCGTCGGCGCCCGCCGGCCACGCACGCTGCCTACTGGCGCGGGGAAGACGACAGGGGAGGAGTGGAGATGGGCTGGGCCGAAAGTGTTGGGCCGTCGAGGTGGCTTCGGTGAGCGCCAGGTGAGTCCAGGTAGGTTTCTGTTCTTTTATTATTTTCTGTTTCTATTTTTATACTTTGCCACTGTTTTTTTTTTCAAATTTAACAAATCCAAGACAGTGCCGAATATCCTCTGAATAATTTATGTTGCTAGTTGGACTTTTCCAAAAGCTCATAAAATATTTCAGGGGTATTTGAAATTATATTCTAATTATATGAATATAATTCAAATTCAAATAGCTAATGATTTAAATTCAAAGTCCCAAAAATAAATCCTTTTAAAATGTTCATTATTTTTGGTTTGGATCAAAACCCTTGCCAAAAGTATTAAACATCTAAGAAGAGCATTTTGGAACAATGAATGAGATTTCTAGGGATCTTTGCCCTGCTTTTAATTAAGTTTTTGAGGCTTTCAAAATTCCTCAATTCAAGTTTCAAAAATATAGACATGATGCACACATGAAGCTAGCCTAGAGCACTACCAGCAGCTAGGGATGTGACAACTCACCCCCACTAAACAAAAATCTCATCCCGAGATTCAAGCATAGGGTAAGATGAAGGGGAAACGCAACTAGTATAATCTTCACGATCCAGGGTGCACTCCAAAAGAGTGTTGATTTGATCACCACCATTATCTTGATGTCTTGCTCCGAGAACTCCAACTAACACGACCACGAGAGGAAAGGAAAGACCCTAAAAGAATCGTTCTTCTCGAAGGTCGAACAACTCAGGATTAACTCTCGGGATGAGACATAGCAACATCTCTTGAGCTGAGAGGCAAAGCACACATCCATAGGAATGGAGTGAAGCAGATGACAAAGGTTCACTAGGTAGACAACAATTTCACGCTTAAGAAGGTGGTAATCGATTGTCAACGTAGTGAGGAGTTGAGTTGCCATGAACCACAACGAGGCACCTTAGGGATGGTGACTCGTAGATATATCCCCTTAAGTGGCAAAAAGAATTACCTTTGATTCAGAGATCATTGAAACTCTTTAAACCAGCCTAAGGCAATTCTCGAGCGATCGTTTGGAGGGGGTCGGTAGAATGGCATACTCGGACTTGGATGATGTGGATTACCTTGTTGAAGACAACGCAATGGATGAATTTGCTTACCACCGGAAATGGAAGGGACCCATGGTAGAATGGCACATTGGCGGTGCAAGCTGGGATCAAAATGCAAATGATGGGAATGGTTCTAGTAACTGGGGAGAGGCTCAACAATAGAGAGTGAATTCACATGTTTGAAAGGTCATAGCATTGCCGAGGAAACTGAGAGCATCCCAATTAGTGTCGATGATAACACATAGCGCTTATGCGTGCTCTCAGAACTTGAGCATTTCCACAATCATCAAGGTTTTACCAACATCCGTGTCAAGGGTGCTGACAACACAACATACTACCATGATGAATAGCGATGGACGATGCAGATGCAAAGGAGGATAACACTTTCTCAGATTTCACCCTTGGCGGGGCCAAGGAAATAAAATCTGGATGATCGACCGAGAGACATTTAGCACTCCGCTTCTAATGTTCTCCTTGATGGGCTAGCGTAACCCATTCATAGATATGGTTTGATATCTAGATCATCAAGTAAAAAGGCCGGACTTCGGGAACACAAAAATCATAGGGCACAACTAGGGAGTAAATCCTACGAAGTCCTTATGGGAAGGTGGCCAACTTCCTTAATCAAGATACTATAATAATGGGTCTTCCGGCTGGGTGTGTTGGCCACGACATCCACCTTACCAGTTATCGAGGGATCAATATTATAGTTCTTGGAAAATGTTCCAACCATCATATCTGCCTGAGATTCAGATCTGGTTGGTGTCAGGATATTCCAGACTCATCGAGTCTAGGAAGATAAATGAAAGTTTGCAACACAATTCGACGAGACAACGTTGCGAGATTCTCGGGGAATGAACGACGATAGTAAGCTCCAAAACATGAGCTGGTTCTGCTACAAACATGCGAACACGCTGTCCCAGACAAACATGACCACGTGGTAGTCTTATAATAAAACACTACCGAGTTCAGGTGGGGAACCATCAACGAGGATATCAAAATCCTTGCAGAAGGCATGCTCTTAAGAAGGAACTTCTTCTCCTTGAACAAATCAATCAGTGGCTTGGTGTGCTCGGAACACATATGGAATGAAGGTTGCAAGTCTCCAAACCATAGAATTCTTCGCACGTGTGCATGACTGATTTGGAATGATTCCAAAGGAAACAAAACAATCTTTCTCAAATTCACGGCGGCAACTTTCACCAAATGCACGTATATAAGAGGAAGTCACTTCTTTCATCAAACAAGTACTTCATGAACTAGCATGATGAAAATGCTTTAGAAAGTTTCCAACACTAGCTTAATGTTCAGCAAAATTATGGAGAAGACAAGGATGTTGTCAATGGGCTCAACAACAATTCATCCGGGTTTCCTTTTAAAAGGAATTCCATAGTTAAGTGAACACGGTGATAGAAATGTTCAGACCAAAGAATATAATGGTGTATGCTCGAGGAAAACCCACGAGTAAGACAACATTACGAACATCGTTGGTTCTGACTTGATTTGAGGATAGCCCACACCCAAATCAAAGGTTGGACAAGATAATAGGTCCATTAACTGATCACGAGGGTCAGTCGATGAAATATCAATTTTCTTCAACACGCACATACAAAGGGTATCCCTTTGAAATGAACTAAGTCAGGTAAGCTTTTATCTTCCAACTCTCCAAGTTGTTGCTTGGCTTAACAAACTAGCTCAGGGGTATCCAACACAGATTCTTGGAGAAAGGGTGGTTTACAAGATAAACCAACTTGATCACGAGCTCAACATAACAGTCAGGTGACAACCTGGTGATACTTTCGAGAAGATATTCGGAAAATCACGAACCACCGATATGTTACTAAGCTCGAAAACAATCTCGCTTTTGAGGGAAAGACGATATGATCAAATGGGTGGGGACTTGACAAGATCCTAACTCATCAATCGAAGGGTGCACCGAAATAAGGACTAGGTAGCACAATCAGTCTTAGGAGGATGATTCAAAAACCAACATGCTAAGAATGAAATTATTATCCTTTAACTACCAAGCAACAGAGTTGCTAGCAGTATTGATTTTACACACCACGATTCACTTGTCGGCATTCCGGTTACAATAACACAGGAACCGAGGAATGAACAATGATGGCAAGAAGTATCACTGTACCAAGAGTTCATAGGATGGTGTGCAATTCCTATAACAATCCTGATATAACAGATGGTAATACTCCAAGGTAGAACAGAACAAAAGCTGGATTAGCAATTTGATCTGCGGAGCACAACTTCTTTGACCCAATCCTGGATACTGGAGTTTGTTTCTCCTAGTCATTTCGCGATAGAATGGCTTGACGGACCACAAGAGTAATAGGCATCGATAAACGAATGCATGCATACTCTTGACTATCAATTGATAGACAAAGGTCAGTAGACAACTAAAGAGGGACAACTCAAAGGAACATATAACTTTCTGAGTTGTGGATGCATAGATTAGTATGTCGAACCAAGTTCAACATAATTCTTGCGGATAACCCATGCAGAAAGGTTGAGCTGGCAGAGTCACAATATAGCATGGAGAACTCATCGAGAGCACTCTTGTTGTCATCTTTTGGTTTAGAAGAACTCCTGCCAAGAATGGTTCATGGTAATTGGAAGAAGGATGTACCACGAACCTCGAGGACTATCGCAAGGTTACTAATATCCTAAAGGAACTAGCAACACTATCAACATGATGTAAGTAGGGTGAATCTCGGGTTCAAGAACCCGGAAGTAGAATACCTACTACTAAGTAGCACCACGGGATGCTTTCGAGAATGATGGCCAGAATCTTCACACTGGGAACACAAAACATTGCTAGATTACTAGGTGACTCCCTAAAACACCTAGGGTCATAATAATAGCTCCAACATATATGTCAAGGCAATAATTTACCTCAACTCACCGATTTGTGTGGTTAATCTGACCAAAAAGGACATCGGGAATGGAAAGAACGGATTTGCAAATGCATCAGATTGTTTAGAAACCTGGGATGACTCGGACAGCATAACGGCTGTAATGCTCAGAAAAGATTTGAGACATCCACAAAAATGGTGGCATAACCACTCAGAAGCACAATATCAAGGTCTCGAGATCAATAATTAACATACAGAGGTAGAAACTGAACTGAGGCTTAATCCAACAATCTTATAAGTCTACGGATTAGTAACACGTGATCCTGATAGAAAGAGGAGATAGCCTAGTTCCTTAACCCCGCAGGAAAGATAAGATGACTCAGATCAGAAGGGCATAAGGTATAAGGAGTAAAAGAGCCTTACGTTCCATCCCACAATCAATTCCCTTATATAACTAAAGAATTTCTAGACTGAACTTCGACCAGTTTGGCTTGGTAATCCTACAGGCAGTCCAGCTCTGATACCAACGCTGTTAGGACCCCGACTCGATGCCACATAGGTCTAGCATGTAACACCTCATATCACTTTGCGGCCTCACGCACGGTATTCCCACAGGTGTCGTCTTACCTTTGCCCGGGACCGTTTGCGCCTTTTGGCACACGTATATGATAGTGTCGCTAGCACCCATATGATAAGGAGCCCGGGCTGACATGACTAGTCGTAAACCCAAAGTGGCACAGACTTATAGGGATAGGCATCCATGACCGAGCAACGAACGTGTCGGTCATCAGCAAGTGGATCCGGGCTGTAGCACTGGGCTAGCAGGACTCCGGTACTCAATGCGTGACATTTCCCCGAAGGGACAGACACAGGAACGAAGAAGGACACATGCCGGCCAGCCTAAGTGTTCCGGAGCAGTAGCAAGCTACCATGGCTCGGTGGAGACACTAGGAGACATTTCTCGGTAAGAGAGGCTACTAAAGATAAACAACTAGATAGTCAGATCCCATACATACCAAGCATTTCAACAACATACACACAATATGCTCGATATGTGCAAATACAACATGGCATCACAACATGACTCTACGACTCAAGTAATTTATTCAATAGGCTCCGAGGAGCGAGATATTACAAACATGGGTCTCATGACCCAACAATCAGAGCATACAAGTCAAAGCACATGCGGAAGCTATGATGTCTGAGTATAGACATCTATAAATGAAAAAGGCTGAGAAGCCTGACTATCTACCAGATCCTGCCGAGGGCACAAGATCGTAGCTGAGGTAACAAGCTAAACGTCGAAGTCCACGTGGAACTACTAGCTAGACCGAAGTCTCTATGCAAAACATAAAATAGGCAAACGTGAGTACAAATGTACCCAGCAAGACTTACATCAAAACTAACTACATATGCACCATTATCAACAAGGGGATGGTGGGGTTTAACTGCAGCAAGCCAGCTTTGACTCGGTGGCTAACCTAAACTACGACTGCAAGTAACTCTTTTGAGGTGGCGCACACGAGTCCACATATTCACCATATCAATACACCACTATGGATCCACTCCCGTCTCCCTACGAGAACGCCATCCATAGCACTCACGCTTATCTTGCGTATTTTAGAGTATCCACTTTCACTTGTCTATGAACTGATATAAGCAACCCAGAAGTCCTTTTCCGCGGACACGGCTATTCGAATAGATCATATTAACCCTGCAGGGGTGTACTTCTTCACACACGCTCTAACCACTTACCGCCATTTACACGACATGTACTCGGCAACCTTCAAGCGGAAGCCCAACGTGGGTGTCGGCCACGGCCTGCCTAAACACTCGAGTCTCTAGTCCAGGTTTATCGCCTATTCGGGTTCCATCCATGAGGAGATCCGGCCGGAGTTTCGCTCACAGCCCCAAACAATGTGAACAGGGTTCCGTGACACCAAACGGGCGCCCGGTTTACCCAGCCACGTGCCTACCGCATCACAGCCCACCCCTACGGTCAGCGCTGCGCACGGCCTCCAGCATATTACAAACACCAGAAACTACTTGCAACTCCTGGACAGAGGACAAGGGTGATTAAGAAGCCGAGAGGGTCCATTGGTTTCGGGCCCAATGCGTGGTAGTAGATGAATCATGGATCACAAACACAGAACTCAGTTCCTGAGGATGGCTGCAATGAGACAACCCACCATGTACTCCTACATGGCCTCTCACCGCTACCTTTACCAAATCATGTTCACACACTTAGCTCACACACAGTAGGACATGTTCACACACCTCTGATTCATCCCCGATGAATCAGACCTGACTCAACTCTAAGCAGTAGCAGGCATGACAAACAAGCATGAATGAGTAGGCACAACAGGGCTCAAACAATTCCTACTCATGCTAGTGGGTTTCATCTATTTACTGTGGCAATGACAGGTCATGCAAAGGATAAAGGGGTTCAGCTACCGCAACAAGTAACAGATGAATCGTTGTTGTCCTAATGCAGTAAAAGAGAGCAGGAGCGAGAAAGTAGGATTCCTTGAATTTTTCTGATAATTTTTCATATATAATTTGTTTAATTTGGAGTTACGGTTGAATTTCTATGAATTTTAGAAGTTTATACAATTTTCTGGAATTTCCTGAATTATTTTAAAACCAGAAAATGATTTATTGCGTCAGCACTAGGTCATGCTGATGTCAGCAGGTCAACTAGGCGTGTCCAGGTCAAACCTGACAGTGGGTCCCGCGTGTCAGTGACTCAGTTGGTTAACTGGGTTGATTAGGGTTAAACTAATACTAACGAAAATGTCAGCAGGGCTGGGCCCACATGTCAGTGGCTTAAATAATTAACTAAATTAATTAGTGTTAACTAATCTAACACCTAAACTAATTAACAGGGGCTGGCCCCACCTGTCATCGACCCAGGGGGGGTTCTGCCATGGTCAAGTGGGTCAACCCCACCGGCGACATGACGCCGGCGAGGCCAGATGCGGCGGCGGGCTTCGGAAATCGCACTCAGGGCATCATTTCGAGCGCGGTTAGTTGCATTCAAACGCACGCAGTGGCGCGCGTCGAACGGTGGTGGTGGTCGGACCTATGGTGGCCGGAGCCGACGACGGCGAGCTCCAAGGCGGCGGCCGGAGTTCGGGTGGCCACGGGTTAGCTGCTGCGGCATGCAAACGGGAGGGGGCTTGCGCTAGGAATGCTCTACGGAACGCTGCGAACGCGTTAGGCTCGCCGGGGTGACCAAATGGTCACCGGAGCTACGTCGACGACGAGCTCGGGCGGCGGCGTGCTACGGGCATCCAGGGGCGATGCCTACGGCGAGCAATGGACGCGGAGAAAAGGGGGGTTCGACGCAGGATCTCACAGCGAGTCGGACGAGGTAGACGGAGAGCTCGGGCAAGCGGAGACGGCGACGGAACAGCGATGGCGATCTCGGCATCGGGAGGTTGAAGACGAGCTCGGCGAGGTCGTTCGGGGGCTTCCGGTGCCGCGTGGCTCGGCGGAGAGGGATAGGGCGACGAGGCGGAGCTTCTGGACTGCTCGAGGGGACGAGGGAGAGGCGGTGGCCGCGGTGGTGCTCGTCGGCGGCGGCGAGCGTGTTCGGTGAGGTGGGAAACGGCGAGAGAGGGAGCAGGGGAAAAGTGAGAGAGGTCGGGCGGATCGGGACGATACCGGGGCATTCATCCACGCGTCCAGGGGCTCGGCGGCAAGCAGGAGGTGGCCAGGGGAAGCAGGAGGTGGCCGAGGCAGCGTCGGCGCCCGGCGGCCACGCGCGCTGCCTACTGGCGCGGGGAAGACGACAGGGGAGGAGTGGAGATGGGTTGGGCCGGAAGTGTTGGGCCGTCCAGGTGGCTTCGGTGAGCGCCAGGTGAGTCCAGGTAGGTTTCTGTTCTTTTATTATTTTCTGTTTCTGTTTTTATACTTTGCCACTGTTTTTTTTTCAAATTTAACAAATCCAAGACAGTGCCAAATATCCTCTGAATAATTTATGTTGCTAGATGGACTTTTCCAAAAGCTCATAAAATATTTCAGGGGTATTTGAAATTATATTCTAATTATATGAATATAATTCAAATTCAAATAGCTAATGATTTAAATTCAAAGTCCCAAAAATAAATCCTTTTAAAATGTTCATTATTTTTGGTTTGGATCAAAACCCTTGCCAAAAGTATTAAACATCTAAGAAGAGCATTTTGGAACAATGAATGAGATTTCTAGGGATCTTTGCCCTGCTTTTAATTAAGTTTTTGAGGCTTTCAAAATTCCTCAATTCAAGTTTCAAAAATATAGACATGATGCACACATGAAGCTAGCCTAGAGCACTACCAGCAGTTAGGGATGTGACATTCAATGCGGTGCCGCACTACGCATATCTCAAGCTCAAGATGCCAGGACCTCGCAGAGTCATCACGGTAAACGGAAACACCAAACACTCTCTCCGAACGGAGGAGCACACGGCGGCCCTGGCGGCGGAAGTACAGAGTAGCCTCTCAAGGCAGTTCTCCAATCCAGGCGTCAAACGTCCGGACAACGTCAAGCGAGCTCGAAGTAACCTACAACAAATCCGGCTGGCACGTTCCAAGCAAGCATAGCAGTGCGGCCCCAACCCCAGCCCCCGCCTAACGGCGATACTGGTACCACGCGTACATAATTACGCCTTAGAGATACCATGGGCATAAGGGGAGGGGCACAACAACGGCACACCCAGAATGCAGCTCAACCGCACTAAGGGGCTCCCTATTTCGCCGTTTTCCTTTTCACACACTTTCAGGACCCAACTATTCGGAAGGCCTGTCCGGCAATACACTCGCCGAACCCACGATGCAACAGCCAGGGAGGAAGCAAGCCACGTCAAAAGTCCAGGTGGTCTCTATAACAAGTTTAATACCTGTTTTACTTACAATCACGCAGCTTGCCCCTGGAGGGGAATATGTCAAATACTCCCTTCTCTTGCTTACCACACTTCTTGTATCGTTCTGCTTTCGCAGCAGCCCTTTTTTAATAATAAACAATATATAGCTCTTACCTATTATTGTACTTATCTATTTTTATATATACAAATATGTTCAGTCATGACATTCTGCAACCGTACACTTTGGTACGGATAATACACCAGGGGCTTACAACACCCCATAACATGGTGTGAGAAGACCGAACACTCTAACGAGTGCGGCACCCCAAACTTATAGCACTATATGCATCGGCTCCGAATCATGTCTTTGGTCAATAGTTGGGTTTGCCCGGCTCCCATGTTTTGGTACCTTACGTTCCGCATTGTTGGCTAAGGTAGCGTTGGGAGAACTACTGCGATTGTGCCCTAGTTGAGCTGGGTTAACACCTCAGTAGAGAAAGCTAAAACTGACTGTCATGATAGCGCGAGAGACCGGTCGCTGTTCGCGAGGTTTCTTCGAGTCCTTAAAGACTTATGCCGCTTCGAGCGAGGAACCGGACTTATCCGGCCTAGGCGTGGATAGCAGCCCGAACTCGGTCTTCCGAATACTAGGGGCTTCACCGAAATTTAAAATTATAGAATTCTATGGCTAAGTGAGAGTGATAAAGCATTATAAGTCCGACGACCTGGTTCGTTGTGCTGAACGCCTCCCTAGATGGACCCAAGAATGGGAACAAGAGCGCTCAGGTTTATCCCGAACACCCCAGCACTCGTGGCATGGGGGACGAAGCCGACGACTTGCATCTCTCAGATTTGATAAACGTCCGCACATAAGGTAATATTTTAAATTAACAAGTGTTGCTTAACGCATATGAACAAAGCTTCAGCGTACAGGATAACAAATGCGAGTCTACTCAAAAGTTACATCTTTGGAGCACTCATCTGCTATACGGCGGGCACCCTTCAGAACGCCATTATAATACATCTCGGGCGTACGATACTCCTTGCCCGGCGGTGGCGCGTCCGTCAACAGCTTCTCCGCGTCTAGCTTGCCCCAGTGCACCTTAGCACGGGCAAGGGCCCGACGGGCACCTTCAATACAAACGGAGCGCTTGACGACCTCAATCCACAGACACGCGTCCACCAGCCGCTGCACCAGACCGAAGTAGCTCCCAGGCATGACTTCTCCAGGACACAGCCGAGCTATCAGGCCCTTCATTGCCTGTTCGGCCACCTTGTGGAGCTCGACCAGCTACTTCAGCTGGTCGCTCAAGGGCACCGGATGTTCGGCCTCAGCATACTGAGACCAGAACACTTTTTCCGTCGAGCTCCCCTCTTCGGCTCGGCAGTATGTGGCGGCATCAGACACACTACGGGGCAGATCGGCGAACGCTCCTGAAGAGCTCCAGATTCGGGTAAGTAGCAGATAATTAACTTTTATATTCTTGCTTTGCATAAAGAATGCCTTACCCGCCGCTATCTTCTCCATTGCATCGATCTCCTGAAGGGCCTTCTAGGCTTCGGCCTTAGCGGTCTTGGCACTCTCAAGAGCCAAGGCAAGCTCGGACTCTCGAGTCTTCGAGTCACGCTCCAAACACTCGTGTTTTTCCACGAGAGCCTGGAGCTCTTGCTGCACCTCCGCCACCCGCGCCTCCTGCTTCTCTCGCTCGGTGCGCTCCAAGGCCGCACTCTTTTCGGCCTTGGAGACCGCCTCTTTCAGGGTCGCCACCTCGGTCGTGGCTCCTGCAACATTAACGTTGGTCCTGTTATTATTTTGCAACCATGTATTTCTATATACATTTACAGGAGGTACTATGTACCCTCTTTATCCTCGAGCTGCTTCTTGGCACGGCCGAGCTCGCTCTCGGACCGCTCGAGGCTTTCCTTCAATGCATTGACCTCCGCAGTCAGTGCGGCAGAGGTCAGCAGCGCAGCCTGCATTCCCATATTGACATATTTCTATTAGACTCCTGTGTATATCTTTTTAGATCCTCAGCTCGGCTTTTCTTTCCGAACACCGAACTGAGCATCAGGGGCTACTGTCTATATGGTAATATTTTTTATATATGTTTTTGGACACATACCTCAAAGCCTGTTAACAGGCTTGTGCAGGCTTCCGTCAGCCCGCTCTTGGCGGACTGAACCTTCTGAATCACCGCACTCATAACCGTGCGATGTTCTTCGTCGATGGAGGCGCCGTTAAGCGCCTCCAGCAAATTGTCCGGTGCCTCCGGGTGGACGGAAGTCGCCGGTGTCGCAGGCTTGCCCTTCTTATGAAGGCGCCGCCTGTCGGACTCTGGAACCGCTGATGGTTCCGGAGCATTGTCTGGCCCGAGGCCGGACTTAGATCCCTCCGAGGCTTTACCCCCTTTGGGCCTGGAGTCCGGAAGGTCGCCTTGTGGCGCCTCCAGGACCACCTCCTCCTGGTTTTGTCCCCTACGGGACTCCACCTCAGCGTCGTCTGTAGGGAGAGGGGAGGAGGCCATCGGAAGTGAAGCCCTATTCACGTCCGACGAATTCAGAGATCCGCTCGATGAATTGCCAAGATGAGCTCTGGGCGGACTGCACGATTAGCTTCGGCGTTAAAAGCTATCGAATAAATAAAGGAGTGCAATAAGTCATTCGGGTAGCCGGACACTTACGATTTTGCCAGGGGCTTGACCCTGGATGGCTAGTCCCCCCCGCCGTCTTCGGTGTCGGGGGCGTAGTCCGGCAGAAGGGTCTTCCCCTTCTTGGACCCGCCGGCTTCCCTAGTTGGGGCGGCCTTTCTCTTCTTTCCTCCCCCTGTTGGAGGGGGAGAGGCATCTTCTTCTTGTTCCTCCTCCTCGTCTTCGGAGGCGGAGGGTGCGTTGGGGCCGTCGGGCAAATCCAACGACACCAGGCACCGGGAACTCTTTCGGGTCCCCATGGCCTTCTCCTCGGCCTTCTTCTCCGGCACCACGTGAGGTGCCGGAACCAGTAGCTTCACTAAGTGTGCGTCTACTGGGCCTTCGGGCAAAGGGGCCGGACAGTTAAACTATCTGGATGTCCTCTTCCAGTCCTGTCAAAGGAACCGGAGTTTAGATCCCACATAAAGTCACACTATGAAATTCGGGTATCCCGTAAGGGACTAAATGTAAGCTTACTTCGGAGGCTTGACATTTGGCGCAGAATCCGCGATCCTCGGTGACGGGAGGGGAGACCTCGGAACTCTTGAAAAGCACCTTCCAGGCGTCCTCGTGCTTTGTTTCGAAGAGCCGGGATAGAGTCTGGTGCTGGGCCGGGTCGAACTCCCACAAATTGAAGTCCCGTCGTTGACACAGGAGGATCCGGCGGAAGAGCATGACCTGGACCATGTTGACAAGCTTGACCTTCTTGGTCACCAAGTCTCGGATGCAGGTTTGGAGTTCGGTCACCTCTTCCGGATTACCCCACGACAGACCCGTCTCTTTCCAGGATGTGAGCCGGGTGGGGATGCCGGATCGAAATTCGGGGGCCGCTGCCCATTTAGGGTCACGCGGCTCGGTGATATAAAACCACCCCGATTGCCACCCTTTGATGGTTTCCACAAAGGCACCCTCGAGCCAGGTGACGTTGGCTATCTTGCCCACCATGGCACCTCCGCATTCCGCCTGGCGGCCTTGCACGACCTTCGGCTTGACACTGAAGATCTTCAACCATAGGCCAAAGTGGGGCTGGATGCGGAAGAAGGCCTCGCACACGACGATATACGCCGAGATATTGAGGATGAAGTTCGGGGCCAGATCGTGGAAGTCCAGGCCGTAGTAGAACATGAGCCCCCGGACGAATGGGTGAAGAGGAAAACCCAGTCCGCGGAGGAAATGAGGAAGAAAAACAACCCTCTCATGGGGCCCGGGGGTGGGGATGAGTTGCCCCACATCTGGAAGCCGGTGCGCTATGTCGTCAGACAGGTATCCGGAGGAGGCCATCCATCTACCTCCCGCTCCGGACATGGTTGGAGAAGGTTGAGGTGGGAAGTGCGGGCTTGGGCGCTGGAGCTCGAGCGCGCAGGGACAGATAAGCAGAGGAGGAAGAGGGCGTGAATGGAAAGGGCGGATTCTTATCCCCTTATATGGGCGGCCAAAACTACGAGCCCCCCACCGGCCTAATAAAACTCGCTTATCTCCCAAGCACCGCGGTTAATGGCGCGATTGCGTTACCCACGCCCGTGTTGATGAGAATCCCGGAATAAGGGGACATGATCTCTGCTTTGACAAGACGTGCCAAGGAAACCGCCTCGCTAAACGCGCTGAGGTGGAACATTAAAATGAATAAAAGCCTGGCCGTGGCATGATGTCACGCTGCGGAATACGTCAGCAGATCCGATTAACGCAAATATTATTCTCTCTACGGTGGAATGTGGAACTTATTTTGCAGAGCTGGACACTACCTTGGTGTTCAACATCTTCTATGAAATATTCGGAGGAGGAACCCGCCTTGCAATGCCGAAGACAACTTGCACGTCGGACTCATCGTCATTGAAGCCTGGTTCAGGGGCTACTGAGGGAGTCTTGGATTAGGGGGTGTCCGGATGGCCAGACTAAGACCTTTGGCTGGACTCCCAGACTATGAAGATACAAGATTGAAGACTCCGTCCCGCGTCTGGATGGGACTTTCCTTGGCGTGGAAGGCAAGCTTGGCGATACGATATGAAGATCTCCTCCCATTGTAACCGACTCTGTGTAACCCTAGCCCTCTCCGGTGTCTATATAAACCGGAGAGTTTTAGTCCATAGGACGAACAACAATTATACCATAGGCTAGCTTCTAGTGTTTAGCCACTCCGATCTCGTCGTAGATCTACTCTTGTACTACCCATATCATCAATATTAATCAAGCAGGAGTAGGGTTTTACCTCCATCGAGAGGGCCCGAACCTGGGTAAAAACATCGTGTCCCTTGTCTCTTGTTACCATCTGCCTAGACGCACAGTTCGGGACCCCCTACCCGAGATCCGCCGGTTTTGACACCGACACCGACCCAGCAGCGCATGATACGCGCTGGACAGGTCGACCACCTTGAACCAGACTGGTTCGCGTCGGAAGTGGCTACTGTCGCCGAACAGGACATCGAGCCGGACCCGGCCAATGGGTGAGCAGGAGAGGCCGGGTACGATGCCGTGGAAGACTGTCCGGGTTGGCTCCAGGTCCCCGGCCTTGAGGCCGAGCTTGGTCATCGCATCACGGTAGAGGATGTTGATGTTGTTGCCGCCATCGATGAGGACACGGGAGAACTTGCATGTACGCCGCGCGACGATGGTAGGGTTGAGGACGAGGGCGTATCCACCCGGACTCGGCATGACTACCGGGTGATCCTCCCGGGTCCAGGTGATCGGGCGATCCGACCAGTGCATGAAATCCATCTTGGCCGGGACGACGATGTTCACCTCCTGCTGAAGGAGGCGCTCGCTACACTTGTCGTCGCTGAGGCTGGTGAAGACGACATAGGCCGCATTCTGGTCCGGGTGGGCGTCATACCGCATCGCACCGCCGGCGGGAGGTTGCGGTGGAGGCGGAGGCGGCTGTCCTGCGCCTGGAGCCGGAGTCGGAGCCAGAGGAGGCGGAACGTCACCCCTCATAATGCGCTTGGTGATTGCGCACTGCCGAAGCGTGTGTGTGGAGGGTCTTGCGCTGCTATGGTGCTTGCATGGGCGTCGAGCATCTATTCAAAGCTCATGGCGGGTTGCCATGCCATCTTGTCGGTCTGCCGGCGCTTCGCTGCCGGGCCCGCCGCGTGCTTGGCGGCCGCGATGAGCCGGTTGTCGTGACATTGCGCCGGTTGGTTGGCCTTGCGCTTGTTGTTTTGGTGATGCTGCTGCCGGGTGCTTTCGCCGGCCGTCTTCGGGGGAGGAACCGGCTTCGCCTTGCTGGCCTCATCCAGCACCACCTGGATCTTCATGGCGGAGTCGGCGTTGGCGTACTTGTCCGCCGTCACCATGAGCGCGGCCATGGTGGCCTGCTCGGAGCGTAGGAGCTTGTGCTTGAGGAGGATGTCGTCTCGGCACCCGCTGACGAAGTATTGGATCGCCTGGACTTCATAGACGCCCTCGCAGCTGTTCCGGAGCTTGGTCCAGCGTGCGAGGTACTCGCGTCCGGTCTCCATCGGCCCCTGCACGGACATGGCAAGCTGGCTGGGGCGACCGGGCCGCTTGTACGTCCCCGTGAAGTTGCGGACAAAGGCTTCCTCGAAATCGACCCATGCGTTGATGCTGCCCATCGGCAGGCTATTCAACCATGTGTGGGCCGACCCCTGGAACATGAGTGGTGCGTAGCACACTGCGAGGCGACGATTGGCACCGGTGATGCCAATGGCTGTGGAGTAGTCGGTGAGCCAGTCTTCTGGCTTCACGGTCCCATTGTACTTGGGGGTGTCGCGGGGGAGCACGAACCCCTTGGGGAAGGGCTCCTCCCGGATGCGTGGGCCTAAGCACGCCGGCCCGATAGCACCGCTCTCCTCCATCTCCAGGGAGCGAGCGAGCTGATCGAAGCGGTGGCGCGCGTCAGCATCGTTGATGGCGCGCGGGCCAAGTCGACTGGCGGCCAGGCCCCGAGGGGCTGGGTCGGCTGGAGCCGAATGCCGGCCATGCTGGCGGGTCTGCGCTGGGTCTCCGGGGCGGGCTCGTTGCCCGGAGCATCGGCGACGGTGGCGGCCGGGTTGCGTCGGGTCCGGGCTTGGCCGGAGTGCGCCTCAACGGGCGGCGAGGAAGTCGTGTGCAGGAGTTTGCCGAGGCGGGCGGAGCCGGATCCAGCCGGCTTGGCAAGCTAGTTGAGGCGATCCTGCTGGGTGTTGGCGGCGTGGAGGAGCTCGCGCATCCGCCCGATGCGCTCCTTGAGCTCCTCGCCCATGAGTTGGTCGAGGCCGACCCCGGCTGCCTCCGCAGCGCGCATGTTCTTTACTAGGGTCTCGTAGACGGTCCGGACGGCGCCGAAAGCCCGGCCGATCGCTCCTCCCCGGGTGCCAGTATCGGCGGCCCGGCTTGGCTCGGCCGCGGCGGGCGTGAATCCATGGGCGGCGTCGTGCTCCATCTGAGTAGTTTCCAGGCGACGCCTGGTGGCGGCCAGCGTCTCGGACAGGTCCAGCATCTGCTGGTGCCTGTCCTCGAGCTGGGTTCGGGCTTCAGTGACGTTGGAGGCGTTGACGTCGGTGCCGATGGGGATGCGGAGGCTCTGCATCACGGCACGCAGCGGGTCGGACGGCTCGGTCTGTGCCATGGCGGCCGCGGCTTCGGTGACCCTCCTCGCCTTGCTCGACGAGGAAGAGGCACCATCGCCGGTGACGAAGACCTCCACATGGGCGTCCATCGCCCCGGCAATGAATCTGTCGCTGAGGGAGAGCGGAGAGTCGGATTAGCTGAGCACCTCGCTGGGATACTCATCAACCGCGAATGCATCGGAGATGCGCAGCACGGTGAAAGAGGCGGCGAGCGCGCCGATAACGTCGTCCGCCAGAGCGACGGACTCGTCGGAGTAGGAGAAGGGCCCCGTCTGAAGCATGCCCCGGCCAGCTCCTCGAGCTACCCCATGGTGGGCACCAACTGTCGTGGTGGGCGCACGGCAGATGCCAAGGGATGGCTAAAGAGAGGAGGAGGCTCGAGGGCGTTGGTGGGCTCCAGAGGCGAGGTTGATATGCGCGGGCGCAGGACGCCGGACATACCTAGGTTCGGGGCTCTCCGGAGAGATAACACCCCTAGTCCTGCCGAGTTTAGTTGGATGGTCGATAGTACAATGTTGCTCCTGGAGCTGTATTGAGGAGGAAGGAGGCTGGCCAAGGCTTGGGCTGCTCCTTCTCCCTGGCGTTGCTATGCGGTGGCTAGTCCTATGCTCGCCTGGGTTTCTCTTATAGGTGTCTCGTGTCCATCTCTTACTTCATGTTTTGTTGCTTATATGCCTGCTTTCCCTCGGGTCCAGCATGCCCCCTGTAGGCATGGGCTCTCTGGGGGGGTTATAGATCAACCCACCCAGGGTTACAATGGTAATATGCCGAGTCGGTGGGTCCGTATTGTCGGTGTCCGGAGTACCGGGCTGGGTCCCGCTTGTGGGCTTGTGGTTCGCTAGGTTCCCCTAGGTGCGGGCCCCGCGTACCTAGGGGGACTGTGTGCCGTCTTGTCGATCGTCATGGCGTGGCTGAGTTGAGCCACGTATAGTGCTCTTCGTCAGGCTGCCACTTGCTGTCGTCAGCGGTGAGGGCGGGAACACTGTCGCCACGCCATCCCTGGTCAGCGGGTAGGTAAGGGGCACTGTTGCCACGCTTCGGCTGACCATAGGCATGTGCGGGAGCACTGTTGTCTTGGTCATCGGTGATTGAGGTCTCGTCCCATCGTACGGCCTGGATGGGACGGGAGCTGACCCGTGGTTGGGTTGCCGTGGACGCCACGGGTGGGTTGGCTTGCTGGGGAAGCCATGGCTGCGCCGAGTTGAGTTCTCTTGCGCTAGCTGCTGCGGCCGGGTCGACGTACCTTGCTGAGTCGAGGGTCTTGGCCGGGTTGCGAGCCTTGCCGGGTCGAGCGACCTGGCCAGGCGCGTGCCAGTTTGCGGGGCGATGCGGACCCCGCTGTTTTTGAAATAGATCCGGGTTCCGTTGCCTGCCCGAGGTTCATCCCTCCGACACACAAGTCACTGAATACCTGCACAAACAATCAACAACTTGCACCCAATGTGATAAAGGGGTTGTCAATCCCTTCACGGTTACTTGCAAAAGTGAGATATGATAGAGATAGATAAACGGTAAAGTAAATATTTTTGGTATTTTTGGTTTATAGATTGGAAAGTAAAGATTGTAATTTAAAGGAACGACAACAGAAATTGGCAAGTCGACAGAAAATTAATAGATTCAATATAATGGAAAAAAGACCCGGGGGCCATAGGTTTCACTAGTGGCTTCTCTCAAGATAGCAAATATTACGATGGGTGAACAAATTACTACCGAGCAATTGATAGAAGAGCGCATAATTATGATGATATCTAAGGCAATGATCATGAACATAGGCATCACGTCTATGTCAAGTAGACCTAAATGATTCTGCATCTACTACTATTACTACACACATTAACTAACGCCTGCCTGCATCTAGAGTATTAAGTTCATAAAGAACAGAGTAACACATTAAGTAAGATGACATGATGTAGAGAAATTAATGCAAGCAATATGATGAAAACCCCATCTTTTTATCCTCGATGGAAACAATACAATACATGCCTTGCTGCCCCTACTGTCGCTGGGAAAGGACACCGCAAGATTGAACCAAAAGCTAAGCACTTCTCCCATTGCAAGAAAGATCAATCTAGTAGGCCAAACTAAACTGATAATTCGAAGTGACTTGCAAAGACATCAAGTCATGCATATAAGAATTCAGAGAAGAACCAAATAATGTCCATAGATAATATGATCATAAATCCACAATTCATCAGATCTCGGCAAACACACCACAAAAGAATATTACATCGAATAGATATCCAAGAACATCAAGGAGAACATGGTATTGAGAATCAAAGAGAGATAAGAAGCCATTTAGATACTAGCTATGGACCCGTAGATCTGTGGTAAACTACTCACGCTTCATCAGAGAGGCAATGGTGTTGATATAGAAGCCCTCCGTGAGCGAATCCCCCTCCGGAAGGACGCCGAAGAAGGTCCCTAGAAGGGATCTCACGTGTACAGAAGGTTGCAGCAGTGGAAAAGTGGTTTTGTGGATCCCCTCGATGTTTTCAGGGTATAAGAGTATATATAAGCGAAGGAGCTAGGTTAGGAGACCCGCGAGGGGCGCACCCTCCTGCCTCATGGCCGCCTCGTTGCGTCTCCGACTTCATCTCCAAGTCTTCTGGTTTCCTTCTTGTCCAAGAAAGACCATCGGGGAAGTTTCATTCCGTTTGGTATTCCTATTCTACAAAACTCTAAAATAGGCAAAAAAAATAGAAACTGGCACTAGGCTCTCGGTTAATAAGGTTAGTCCCAAAAATAATATAAAATAGCATATTGATGCATATAAAACATCCAAAACAGATAATATAATAGCATGAAATAATCAAAAATTATAGATACGTTGGAGACGTATCAGGGTCTTCTTCTTTAGTTCCTACAAAGGCACGCTTTTTAACTTCCATAATAAGGTCATAGTCAATCGAATACTCTTTTGCGTAATTGGTAGGATACACCATAGGAGATCTCTGTGTCATCACTAGAGCACAATAATATCTTGCAATCTTTTGGGGCTTCAGAGTAATCGACATCTTTGCAAAAAAAGTGTTAAGCTCAACCACTTGGATATTTTTGTATTTTTCTATTAATGAAACTTGTTGCTCCAGGTGAAAAAGAGTAATGTAATCTATTAAATACGTTATTCTAGAACAAGTAGATCCCCTGTGACTTATAGGAAGCATCTACAATAACAACACCTACAAAAACATTTATGAAACAAATACTCTGCGCTTAGC
The DNA here is from genome assembly GCF_018294505.1 of Triticum aestivum. Classification (NCBI taxonomy): domain Eukaryota; kingdom Viridiplantae; phylum Streptophyta; class Magnoliopsida; order Poales; family Poaceae; genus Triticum; species Triticum aestivum. The sequence goes on along the minus strand of NC_057810.1, from coordinate 524,263,864 downwards.
TCCCTGAAAACGGCGCCAGAAAATGCTTTCGCGCCTGCAAGCCAAACAGGGTTTTGTAGCTCTTTCGTTGAAGTATCCCAATTATTTATCGTTCCAACAAAGAGCAGAGGAGAGTATTTATAGTGTCACTTCTGTCACACACAAGGTATCATAGTTCTTGTGTGAAGTAATTTCTCGAGCTTCTGCAAATATCGTTACTGTCTTGGTGGACGAATAAACCAGAGTAACTAGGATAAAAGGATAGTAACACAGGTAAAAAATCTTATAGGTAAATAACATAAATGAAAGTGAGAGTGGTGTTTGTTGCAATGAAGAGATTAGGCATGAAGAGAATTCAGTTCATGGTAAGAATGTATCAAGTGTTCCAGTGCGACATTAATACCAATTACCCTGTATCATACTCATCATATTTGATATGTGTGTTTTGTCGCTGGATCAACCTTAAGTTATGAAACTCGTCCTCACGGGATTATATTTTTCATTCTATGGTCCTATTTTGCCATTGCCACAGAGTGGTCATCTTCACAATTAAGGTCATTAGACTTGAACCAAGCATTAAGTTTCATGGATAACCGTTATCTCATATTGTCTTCGGTCCTCATAGATGTCTCCACCTGTCATGTCAGAGGCCACAGATTCCCTAAACAATATTTGTTACCTGTGTAGGTTTTGAGACCGTGTTGTCCAATTGAGACCGTGTTGTCTGGGCCCTTAAATTGGACAACACGCATAGGGTTCACCACATTATAACAACATACTAGACAGATCATACTACTGTGAATACAAATGATGACATATAGGATAGGCACAAATGAATCTTACCACTCACCTACAACTCCCACACATATGGGGGGTTACTCACGCATCATAAGAGAGAAACCAATCACACCAGAGATTAAACCCATGAAAACCATATCGATAATACAGGGAAGATCCACAATAAGATAAAATGGATAATTCAAATAGTCTTGATCTCCAGATGAGATTGAATAGGGTTAAAATTGTTCTCACAACTTGGAATTCCTCTAACAATGGTGAAGGGGCTGATGATGATGGAGATGAAAGGAAACTAATATGATCCCCCAAGATTCTTCGGATCTCCTCCTCTTTTGTTCTAGCTATGGTGGCGGCGGCTAGGGTTCTCTTCTCCCCTCGGTCCCTTCACGAAAGTGTCTTGTATAGACGTGGTGGAGCTATTGGCACTCCATACAACCACTTGCGGATGTATGGAAGGTTGTCTTTTGCTCTGCTGCATTTGGTGGCTTGACTCTCCACATGGAAGTTGCTCTAGTTAAATTGATTTGCAGTAATTCTCCTTGGTTTCCTTCCATATATGATATTTCCTACCAAACAATGGAAAAATGGATTTTCTTATATCTTAAAGGATTAGCGTTATAAATAATCAAGAAGTGACAAAGTTCCGGTGAAAACCAAAAAATAATCACTCGAAAAAGATCACAAATTCTCGAGCCATCACCCCGGTGAACGCAAGCCATGACCTTGGCCCTCTGAAACTCAACAACTTCATCACCCTCTTCCTCATCGCTGACGCAATCCTCGCTCTTCTTGTCGCGACCTCTAGTTGGCTGCTCCCTTTGCTTCCTGTCTCTTTGGTCCTTCTTCTTGAAGCGCCCGACTCCACCCTTAGCCTTCTTCTCCTCAGGTCGTGATACGTCTCCAACGTATCTATGATTTTTGATTGTTCCATCCTATTAAAGTATCAATCTTGGATGTTTTATATTTATTTACTAGCAACTTCATATCATTTTTTGGGACTAACCTATTGACATAGTGCCCAGTGCCAGTTGTAGTTTTTTGCTTGTTTTTTACTTTGTGGAATATCAATACCAAATGAAGCCCAAATGCCACAAAACGTTTTCTAGACAAAAGACACGTAGGGAGTCAAAGGAGCACACGGGAGAAGGCCCGTGGGGCCTACTAGGCACCAGGGCGCGCCAGGGGGCACATGCACGCCCTAGAGGGTAGCGGAGCCCACGGGAAGCTTCTCCACCGACCTCCACCTCTATAAATACTCTAGAATCCCAAAAACCATAGTGGAGTCGGTGAAACACTTTTCCAGCCGCCGCAAGTTCCAAAACCATGAGATCCAATATAGAAGCCTTTTCCGGCACTCTGCCGGAGGGAGCAACGATCATGGAGGGTTTCATCATCATCCTTGTTTCCCCTCCTATCATGCGTTAGTAGTTTACCACAGACCTATGGGTCTATAGATACTCCCTCCGTTCCAAAATAGATGACCCAATTTTGTACTAACTTTGTACTAAAGTTAGTACAAAGTTGAGTCATCTATTTTAGAACGGAGGGAGTAGTAGCTAGATGGCTTATTCTCTCTTTTTGATCTTCAATACAATGTTCTCCTCGATGTTCTTGGATATCTGTTTGATGTAATGACTTTTTGCGGTGTGTTTGTTGGGATCCGATGAATTGTGGGTTTATGATTAGTTCTATCCATGAGTATTATTTGAGTCTTTGTTGAACTCTTATGTGCATGATTGTTATATCCTCATATTTCTTCTCTGAAATTTTGGTTTGGTTTGGCCAACTAGATTGATTTTTCTTGCCATGGGAAGAGGTGCTTTGTGATGGGTTCAATCTTGTGGTGCTCAATCTCAGTGACAGAAAGAGACATGACACACGCGTATCATTGCTATTAAGGGTAACAAGATGGTGTTTGCTCATACTTGGGTTTATCTTGTCTACATCATGTCATCATTCTTATTGCATTACTCCGTTTTTCCATGAAATTAATACACTAGATGCATGATGGATAGCAGTCGATGTGTGGAGTTATAGTAGTAGATGCAGGCAGGAGTCGGTCTACTTATCTTGGATATGATGCCTATATACATGATCATTGCCTTTGATATCGTCATGATTATTATCTTTTCTATCAACTACCCAATAGTAATTTTTTTACCCACTGTATGCTATTTTCTTGAGAGAAGCCTCTAGTGAAAACTACGACCCCCAGGTCTACTTCCTATCATATTAAATCTGAAAATACCTTGTTGCACTTTTTCTTTATTTATTTTATTTTGTGTGTTAGTTAGATCTATTCATCAAATCTCATACAATTTAATCTATCACAATACTAAGGAGGGATTGACAACCCCTCTAATGCGTTGGGTTGCAAGTATTTGTTGTTTGTGTGTAGGTGGTTTTTTACATAGTGTTGCTTGGTTCTCTTACTGGATTGATAACCTTGGTTTCATAACTGAGGGAAATACTTACCTTTGTTGTGCTGCATCATCCTCTCCTCTTCGGGGAATTACCAATGAAGATACAAGTAATCAGCCCGCCTCTCGTACTCCTTCTTTTTCTTCTGATTCAGGTATTCCACCTGCCGACATTCTTGGATGTCATGGTCGGAGGTGAGATGTATCTTGCAATAAGGGTTCCCCGAGCGCCGCTTGTGGCCTGCTCTTTGCATCTATCATTGGCCTTGGGTTTCTTGTTGGATGACTCCACCACAAGCACAACTTTAGATTTGTGCTTTTGGCTCTTGCGTTTGCTGGAACTTGGAGAGGCATCGACTCTCTCTCCAGTGTCATCGATGCCATCCCCAGGTATTCTTCTTCCTTCTGCACGTGCGCACTTGTGGGCGCGCTTAAAAAGCTCAGCAACCGTGTGTACCTTGCGGGTGTCGTGCTTCTCCATGATCTTGGGTCGATGAACATTTGAGTGAAACATAGTGATGATCATTTCCAGATCAATGTCTAGAATATTGTGCTGCACTTGGCTGAAATGTTGTATGTACTTGCACAACGGCTCCCCAGGCTTCTACACCAGAAGATGCAGGTCACTGGGCATCCCTAACCGCTTGAACCTTTCTTGGAAGGCGCCCACAAATTGCTTGCACAGATCTTCCCATGAAGTAATGAAATTCTCTTGAAGACTCATGAGCCAGGAGCGAATATTGGGCTTGAGTGCCATGGGAAATCAGTTGGCGAGTGCTCATTTTTTGGCCGCTCACAGCCACAAACGGGGTGTTGTAGACATTGAGAAAGTCAGTAGGGTTGGTTTTCCCGTCGAATTGGACAGAAACGTCGGGGCAGAATCGCCTTGGCCACTTGATGCGGCGCAACTCCGGGTTGAAAGCAGCACAACCTGCTTCACAGGACAAGTTATCCATGTCCTCACCGGAGCACTGCGCATCTTCAAGATCCGCACATGCACGAGACTGTCGGCGAGTTTCTTGGCATATTTCTATGCAAGTGCACGCATCTTGGCCTTGCCGATCCCTGAGCATCTGATGATGGTCGTGATGTGCAAGAGACAACACAACCGACATTCGGTGTTCACGATCACCACGCGGCCTCATCCGAGTAGGGCGACATGGGGACTGTGCCGATGTCGCATGTCGCTGACTCCAGTGGTCGTTATTGTCGACCAGGGTAGTAGATTGGCGGTGAGTGGACGCTCTGTCGTGCTCGCCTTGGTCGGCATATTCGACCAGGCTCTAGATGGTGGCCTTCCAAGCTTCCATTTGAATAGCTTCGGGTGGGAGTCCGAGAAACAATCATGCACGGGCCAGTGCCTCGGTGGGGAATTAAACCCTGGGTGAGCACGAGAGAGCCTGGTACCCTACGGTTTCCTGATGGAATCACATCGCCACCGTGCGGAGATGTGGGGTTGTCCCACGGAAGGGGACTGCATTGATGCTCGTCCGCGACTCTTGATGGATGCTTGGAGGTGCGGCCAGTGGGTCCGACAGAACCCAGATCATGCGGGCGTTGCGGAACATGCCCCACAGGCTCGGGGCTACATGGTCTTCCCATTGGTAGGAGCGGGACACGATTTACTCCCGCGGTGCTGGCATGGGAAGGATGACTCGTAGGTGTCGTGCTCTTGCTCCTTGCCGCCCGGTGAACCCGAATTCCAAGGTTCTAGGAACCTTGGGCCTTAGGGCCGTCTTCAGCTTGAGGCAGAGGCAGAGCTTTAGCCTTGGTACCTTTGCCCTTCGCAACTCTGTGGGATTTGGAAGGTGCCATCCCGACCGTAAGTTGATGAAGAGGTCGATGAGGGAGACAATGATGCTAACGTTGCATAAGATGCCAGAGGCTCTTGTTGATGTAGATCCGCACAAGCGCCCCTGCCTGGTGTGCCAAATGTTGTCGCGCTTGTGTAGGACACACGTGAGACATCAAGGACCGTAGACGTCCCTTGCCGATTCGTAGACGGGACTCAAAGCGTGGATCTATCTCAATGATGAATGCATGAAGAAGACACTGTGATATACTCAGGTTCGGGCCACATGGTTGTGTAGTACCCTAATCCTGCTTTTGTGTGTGGTTTATCTGGTGAGAGATCTACAAATCCTTTCCAGGAACGGAAAGAGTAGTGTGCTCCTATGTGGTTTCTACCAAGTGTCCAACCCTTTTTACAGTAGCCTAGACCTCCTTTTATAGCACAAGGGATGTCACAATGGCTACACTACTTAGAAAAACACCTCAACTGACAAGGTAGGTATGCCCATTAAATGCACGATGAAGTGTGAGGGTATTCTGGTTTCTGGGAATGGACGCTCGTCATTTCACTCCGCTTAAGGTGGTGACTTGGTTCAGATGCTACGTGTATCGGTGTAGGTGTCATCCATGCGGTAGGTGGGCGAATGACTTGACCTCCACCGTTGCAATTCCACCGCCCAAGTTGCCCACTCACAAAAGTGTCACAAAAGGTTCTGCAAGAGCAAGACTTATATGCCACACATGGAGTGCCATGGCCCGAGCCTTCTAGGAGAAGGGCGGAATGGCCGTTGCCGGACGCCGCCGAAGGGTCTTGCATCCAGTCTTGATGTTGAAAGTCTTGACAAAGATCTGCATGCCACCATGGAGCTCCTCGTTGGACCTCCTTCTTGCGTGTTTATCTTTTGGCCGGAGGGACTGTTTGTGGCCCGTGCGCAGTTGGTTCCGTGAACTAGCTATACACGGTACCGGCAAATAATGACTTTGATGCTTTAGAATCTAGAATATGTTTGCATGATGAGACTATTGATAAGTGGGAGGACTCAAGAAGTTGATGATTGAGAAGTACTACCTCCACCCCTTGTATTTAGGGTCATATTTTGACCACGATTTTAACTAATAAAATATAAGTTATACATAGTAAAAATAATATCATAAAAAATTATGTTCAAATACGAATCCAGTGATATATTTTTTGTGACATGCATTAATATTTTTTAATCAAATCTATGGTCAAAATTTGACACAAAATACTAAGGGGACCAATAAACCAGGACAGAGGTAGTATCTGAGTAATTTTCAAGATAGAGTGGATTTGCCTTTAAATTGCAAGAACCAATTTGATGTCAGAGAGCTACTTGCATTTGAAAGATGGGAGACTGGTTGGTTACAAATCTATCTAGAAAAATGAAAATTCCACATAAGATAAATGTGTTTCTTTAGCCGATGTTGAGAAATAGCATCCTAAGCAAAGAGAACTTGTTGAAGAGAGGTTCGACAGGAAATGATGAATGTCCTTTCTGTAGTTGCAAATTAAGTATCGATCATCTTCTTTTTTTTGAATGTGCTCTAGCTAAACTTGTCTGGCAAGTGGTGATTTGTGCTTTTGGTAATCCAAAAGCCAGATAAGCTCAAGGATTTGGTGGGTGGGTTGATCAAGAATTTTCCCAGAGATGGGAGAAAACATGTTCTCTGTAGAGGGGTCACCATTTGCTAGACCATTTGGAAGACTAGGAATAATGCATGCTTTGATAGGAAGTTTCTTGATGGCCATTCTTCTGTGGTGTGTCACCTATGCTACTATCTAAATGCTTTGAGTATCTTGCAAAGAAGCCAAGATAGAGGAAGATCTTAGCAAGGGGTGGCTCTGATCAAGAGAGTGATTGAAGAAATTTATGCCAGAAGCCATGGCTGTAAACCTTATGTTGATCCTACATGACCAGGTCTTCTCCCTCATTTTGGTGCCAGATTTGTTGGGCCTTTCGCCTTTGTTGTGCCTAAGAAACTAGTCTGTAATTAGTTTCCTAGCTCTGTTCCTTACTTATCTTAGTTTCTGTTGTAAAACTTTGTGGCGATTTCTTTAATGAAAATCGACGAGGAGGCTCATTATTTCAAAAAATAAAATTTAATCAAAGAAGGTGCAATTGAAAGAAAACAATTCCACTTCTTGGAACCTAAGTGAAACCTCTGATTAACCATCCCTGCTTGCTCAACTGGGCACTATCAGCACCAATGTGAAAATGATAAAAAATCTGACGTAAGATTTTTAGGCATGACGAATCTGATGTTTTTCATGGCAATTTATATTGGTGCGATGATGGCAAATTTAGTTTGCAAGCGCAACAATTTTTTGACAAAAAAGTGAACCAAGGTGGATTTGCCATGCTAGCCAACTAAACTTGCCATCCTCGGAGGACATAATTTGCAATGAAAAATATTTGGTTTGCCATGGTCAAAAATCTGACGTTAGATTTGTAGTAGAGTTCTTTTTATGGATATATGATCAAGATGACCATACATGTCTGTCAATACCTTCCGTGTGCATAAATACAACGAGTTGATGAATCTGAATAATTTAAAGAAAATATGTCAATGGACACGCATGCGCGCGCGCACACACACACCAATCAACGGATAAGTGATGAGTACATACGACATTCTACCTTACACATAATTGTGGCAACTTTTGATTCCAATTGTGCAACAGTACAATAATTCGCACATATTCTGGAAACGAATAGTAATCGGCCTTTGGTATGTCCTTGTCATCGCATTGAAGAGCTGAACGGCACATTCTGGATGTGATTCAAAAACAAGATTGGCGTGTCGTTCCTTGGCAAGAAAGTTGCACACGCATAGCAATTGTTTATCAACTTTTTTGGGCGGGGGTGGGGGTCACTACTTATTGAGTCCCATGCACAACTACCAGTCTCCACTTCAAACAAATGATGAAACACGCATAAGCAATAATCGTCCACAAATTATAGTTTTACTGGATAACTTGGCATGCATGCATGGACAGCTTGGAACTTGCAAGTGTTTTACAAGATCCATGCAGTTAAAATACTCAAAATATAGAAGTGGTTCTTGGTTCTTACTTCTTACACACACAAACAACGAGTAAAAATAAAGAAAGAGGCACGCGCGACGCAGGATACTTCTCGTGTAGAGCATGAAGGAGCAGCACACGCATTTTATTTGGTTTCTTGGCTGATGGACAGACAAGCTAACCAGCTGCGCTAGCAGCTCGCTCGCTCAGAGAATCCACCCCAGCATGAAGTTGTTCTCCCCTCCGGGGGCGCTGCTCCGTGGAATATTATTGGCTGGCTGATCAGGAGCCGTGAACTGATGATGGTACCTGCGGCATATATAATGTCAGTTCAGTTGCATGGATGGAAGACGGAACAGGTGTATGCAAGGTGCTCGATCGTAGGTACCCAATTTGCAGAGTGGGTTCACAGTCCATAGCAGCGGAATGATTAGGGTGTTGCTGATGCTGCTGCATGTGATATGCGGCGGCGCCCTCGTCCACGACGGTGCCGGCAGCCCAGGAGATCTGCTGCATGGCCCTGTAGTTGTTGCTGTTGCTGCCTTCAGCATCGAGCTGCAAACTCGGCAAGAAGCAAAGCAACAGTTAAAAAGGAATAGAAATGCGAATGAAGTTCTTAATGTTGTGTGTGTACAGATCAAATAGGAATAATAATATGTGTGAACTATTTATTAACCTTGTGCTTGAGTTGCCTGTTGATGTCTCCCAGCTGACGCTCCTGCATGTGGCAAGTACATACAGTGAATTGTATGTTACAAAAATCAACTGATTCTCGGGCGCAATAAAGATATCTACAAGAGGATGAACGTGCAAGCTGCTGGCCCATACAGTGCGGTTAAATGGTCTGCCAAATGTCCTTTTTGCAATACGTCCCTAGATAGCTAGGTACATTGACAAACCTACGGCAGTGCAAGTCATTCGTAGTAGAAGCGAAGCAGTAGATAACTAGCACACACACGCACACACATGTACGTACAAGCAAGGCTCGCCCATGCTGCTATGTTACATACCTTCCTGCAAAGTTCCTCCACCTGCTCCATCATAAGTTGTGTCTGCGAACCGATAACTTGGTGAGTATTGAATTGGTAGTTGAATGAACAAAGCAAAGAATAACCATTTATTTTCCATACTTCATTTTGACGGGAATAACAATTTTCCATGTCTTCAGTTTCTGAAGTTATGCATATATATCTACTCCCCCCATTCCGATTTACTCGTCGTGGTTTTAGTTCAAATTTGGACTAAAACCACGACGAGTAAATCAGAAGGGAGGGAGTACTTGTAATATTCCTTATCTTATAAATCCATTTGGACAGATCATAGAACAATACAGTTGTGAAATTTAAATGGATTTTGACATAGAGATATGTGCACATGAACATTATGTGATTAGAATATGCAAAAATAATGTAGCCAATCTTGCAAATATGAAAATTTCATGCATAAACTATTGGACAATCGGTTAGGCAAATATGCAAAAGTAATGTAGCCAATCTTCCAATGCACTAATATCCATGATTTGTTTTGGAAGATTTTGAAGTATTTGGGCATGCCTATTTCTCAAGCGACTAACACGTAGTCGTTTCTAAATCAACAATCTTGAATATTGCTTCTTTATGTAACAACTAATTGGGTGGTTGGAATTTTTAGGAATAATATGCAACTTATAATGGAGAAGTTCAAAAGGCAGTTGCACATTTCTAAGACCTAAAATCACACAATCTTTTTAGTGCATTGTAGAACCATTAACTCAATGATGTGCAACCTAGCTTCTTGTTTTTTTTTTGCGCCCGAGAGATGTGCAACATAGCTGACTTAGAAATAACTATTTCTTAGGTGGCTACAAATCGAAGTATTTTTCAAAAAATGTATGTAAAGCCGTTTTCCTTGGCATGAATTCCTACTCTAAAATGTGATTCATACAAGTGAATAGTACTCCATCTATAAACTAATATATTAGTTTTAGTTATCTAAACGATCTTATATTAGTTCACAGAGGGAGTAATCATGAAATATATGGCAAATATGTTACCACTTTCAATTGAAAAGGACCATATCATCCCTTGAGGCGTGAACTAGACTAGGTAACTCCCTTCGCCTAATTAATGCTTGTAAACCGAGCACCGCTAGATGTTTTGCAGGTTGGTTTCGTCACCATAGCCCTAACATGTTGTATTTGCTCTAAGATAGACTATTTTAAGCTTTGGTTGTTCTGTACAGCCTCCAAACCTCAGGGGCAATGTGAACAGGATCTGCTACTAATTTGTTACCTTGTTCAGAGCCACTGAACCATACCATCAGAAACCGCAAATGGATTTGAATCGTCAGGTACGGTGTAGATTACTAGAACTGTTTTTTCCGACAAAACGTACAATAGTTTACATCCCAATGAATAGATTAAAACGAGAGCAAGTCTAAGCGGGTAATGCAGTTCTCTGAAAAATTTAGAAATCTATCGGTTATATTAGGTTTTAATTTTCACTAACATATGGTAGTCATTCTGTACCATGCATATTCCATATTTCCGGTACGGTACTCCTCAATTGTGATCCCAGTGCCATTAATGAATCCAAGATTGACTTCATTAATTGTCAAGCCAGTTGGTGCATATAACACATGAATAAATATGTGAGTTGCAAATATTTGAACCTTTCGCTGTCTGGCCAGTGACAGAGAACATTCTAGCTGTTTCTCCAGCTGCTGCAGTTCTTTCACGCTGAGCGGTCCAAGGTCCTCCCCAAGCAAGTGTCTGCTCAAAATAAGCACACAAAGAGTATGTAATCCAAATACCTTAGTCACTTAATTTGAATCTACATTCTGTGAATGAGACGTGAAGCTAGAGCCTAGAAGTGGACCTCTGAGTTCGCTGCAACGCTTCGAATTTTGCCTTTAGCTTTGACATTTCCTGGTACCAGCTCTTCAGAGCAGAAATATACAGCCAGATTAGTTACATAACCAGAATATTTAACAGGTTTTAGCTACATGAGATAATGCATCACAAGATAATGTTTGTCTAGCCTCTTAAGTTTGTTTAACATGTACTATACAAAAATAAATCTATGTGTCCTACTGGACTAACGTGGCATTGACACTACATAATACTGTATATGAGTGACAAATAATGAATCCAAGAGCTTTCAGTGAGAGAAAAAAATGTCCGTGCACTTATTACAAAAGTCGCCTATGTACTAATGAAATTAATCCTATAAGTTAAAAACATGCATGATTGATGAGCATTACAATCCAATGGTATTAAGGTTCAAATATGTCAGCCCTATTTTTTGAGACATGCCATGGGGGGAAAATGATAGAACAGAAGGAGAAACTAACAGAGATATGGTAAGGCTATTCATTCTCAAAAGTTTCAATTCTTATATATTCTTTAGAGGTGAAAATTAGTTTACCAGAACTTTATTTAAGAACATTTTAAATACGTACTGAACCACTGACATTTGTTCCTTGGTATATATATACATATATACATATGTTGGTGTTATGTTGGGTTTGGGTTCTGAAATTAATTGAGTAGATAGATGGTGGACTGCATAGTGAAAATTTTAAAATATGACTGATTTTTCCAGTACATTGATTAAACTCAACAATTAAACAACTTCAGTTTTACAAGAAACTTATTGTACATCATTTCTTCAAGATAAGGGACCACCATAACTCGACATTTCTTATGTCACCACATAAATAAGACAGTCTGTTATTGTTTTTACTGTGTTTCTCACTTCGTTAAGTGGTAGCATGAATGCATGAAAGGATGGAATTTTTTTGGCACATGTCATATATGTTTATGTGTAGAAAATAGTTACAAGACATGACCAAATAAGTAATGTCCAACGCCTCAGCCTGGTGGTCTAAAAGAAAATTCTCCTTATATTATCGAGTGACCTAAATTAAGGAATATTATTATTTATTTTTTATTTAAAATAGCAACTATCTAAGACGGTTATGAACTTGGATATCTGATATATATGACCTAGTATTACTGTATTTTAATAAATTTTTGAAAAGAGTCAGGATATAAGAAAATCATGTGGTGGTACAACGACCAATCGATAAATATATATACCTGAGTTTCAGATAGTGCCCCATTGGAATCTTGAGCATTATAGCAGCAGTGTTGGTATCTTTCCAATGTTTTTGTTGTGCTGCCCAAGAAATTTAATTTACAAATAAATTTGTAGCTCTATGGAATTTCAAACATTGATACTTTGATAAATCTCACAAAAAGATATGCTTGGGAAATAAAACATATGGGTAGAGTATAGAGCATCTTGATTCCAATAGGTAATTAGCTAATATTAACTACAGTAGTGTTTCCGCATAAGAAGTTTTTTTTTGTTAACTAGATATGGCTCAAGAACAATGCATGTGTAGTCAGTTTTCATATGGTTTGCAAGAAGACATGTTGTATATATTTTATTAAAAAATAGTAGTATATGTGTTATTTAGTGAGTCTGCTCGCATATGGCACTTCCCCGCATGTGGCCCAAAATTCCTCTATGATGCGTCGATACTCCAAAATGAGAAACCGTTCTACATACAGATTAGAAGATTTATTCGCATCTTTGGTCATATGATAGAAAAATTATTTTTACTATGGAAAATCAAATAAATCTTAAAACTATGTCACATGAGAAAAGAAATGTTTTCTTAAAACAATACGGTTAACCTGGCAAAGAGTGAACATGGATTTCGTAAATGCTTAGTACTTCTCTTATTACAAAAAATATTTATTGTAGATTGGCTGCACACATTAAGGTACCATCGATTTTGTAAGAAAGGAGGAAAATACCAGTTAACACAGAGTGCTAGAAATGAAGCCACCCTAAAAATTTTAGGGACCCTAATTTGATGGTCTAAGCACATGATAATGAACTATAACACATTAACAAAATGAAGAAAGAAGTGGAGTGAAAGATCTACCAGGAGTGATACTCAACGGCATCCTAAATATCAGTTAACAAACGTGCATGCCAGATCTACTGGGATTTTGGCCTTTAGGCCTATCTCTTAGATGAGTGCCATGAGTAAAAGCTCAAATGCTTGGTCAAAGTAGCTTCATCTTATGATGCAATAGACAGATATGTGCTCACTTTCTTCAGAGCACACATGTTTGTAATATTTCAGACAATCTTGAGGAATACTAGTATACATACTTCCCAAACAACCGTTGTGCACTAAGACATACCAGCCATACAAAAGAAAAAGAAGAACAGAAAGTGTGATGTACAAGAACAAAAGAAAAGATCCAAAGGTGAATGCTCCTAACTAAGAGCCACCGGAACAAAGACGCAAAAAACAAATCAAAATACTAGTTACACTTGACCGTAGTCCTACATCTAGTTTGGACGATTACCACCATCTCAGAAAACTTAGTATGGATTAATTAGCTGGCACTAGATAAAAATAAGATGCTCGATCAGTATACGATTTACTACCACGGGTGCACAATACATATACGCAAATGAAAATATTAGTGCCAAACATCAATCCTGCCCCAACGGAGATATAACATGGGGAAAAAAACTGCTTTTTTGGTAATAAATAAACTGCTTTGGTACATAAAGAACAGGCAAACAGAAAGTAGATCTGCCACGCTAGTAAAAGAAAATCGCAACACAAAAGTAACATGGGAGAGCAAGCAATTTCCAGGAGCAGTAAACTCCAAAGACCGATTAATAATTGTACTAGGCAGCACTCATCAGCATAAAATGAGGAAAGGAACAAGAAGAAAAGCAAAATGCACTGTCTCCCGACATCTTTTGACCACACTACCATAAGAGGAAACTGATGCGTGCTTGAGAATAAGATCAATTATGGGAAGAAGGAAATATGGTGAAGTTACTTTTGCTTGAACTTCACATAGCCAGACTGTGGATACATGAAGGAAACCTTAGAGAAAATGAACCAAGACAAGAAAAGGAGACAACGAAAGGAGATTGAACAAGAAAAAGGGGGGAAAGGGGGAAGGATCTCGATTTCAGCACTGAAAATGTGTTTTAAAGATTCTCCCTATAGGCAAAATCTAAATCTCTCTTTAGGCAAAAAATCATACTGCAAGAATCTCATAAAAGAACATAAAATCAAATCAAAACAAAACAAAAATTTCCTTGGTGAGAAACATGGCATGAAATCGGATGGAAAGATGATGCGCAGAAGGGTGAAGAACAGGCAACCAACTCATGACACATATACTCAGATCGGGCCAGATTGGCTGGCGCTGCCTCAAGCCCAGGGCAAAACAAGTACCAAATCGAACGTTTACACTGCAGTATTTTAATACCCCGGATCAAAATGGAAAGAGCATACCTCCCCTTTCCCCTCGCAGTCCCCCGACTTCTCTATTGTTCCACACAAAAACAATCCCATCTCTCTACTAGCTGAGCAATTAACTAAGGTGTTCTCTGACACACACCAGCACGGAGGATGGCCGCTCCGGAGAAGCTGGAAGAAAGAGGTAAAGGGTGTAGGGTTCGTAGATCTGCGGAAAAGATGCCTCATGCTAGTTACGGATCCACCCCTCCGGGTTATAAGAACACCGCCATGCCCCTATAGTAGCATACGTAGCAGGAATAAAATAGCTTTGCGTAGCCAAAGCGCAGGAACTACTACAAAGCGTAGCTCGGCTACGTGCTACAAAAACCACGAAACAGCGGCAAAGGAAAGCATCAGAAAAGAAGCAATTGTGCAAGGTGAAACAGCAGATCTGCATGCAGCAAGGCGAATCAGCCGATGATGCAAGGGAGGGGAGCTCGTTGATTATATGTATGTGTATACCCGGCGCTGCCGAACTCGTAGAGCTTGCCGCGGCTGGAGAAGATGATGAGCGCCACCTCGGCGTCGCAGAGCACGGAGAGCTCGTAGGCCTTCTTGAGCAGGCCGTTGCGGCGCTTGGAGAAGGTGACCTGCCGGTTGATCTTGTTCTCGATACGCTTCAGCTCAACCCTTCCCCTCCCCATGATCTCCTCCTCCTCCACCTTCCAAGCAAGCAAGCAAGCAAAGCTCTACCGATCAGCAAGCTAGCTCTGCGCTCTTCCTCCTGCGGCGGTTCTGATGCGCAACCTACTAGCGCATAGGGCTTGGGATGGGGAGCGATGGTGCCCCAGCAAGCATATAATGAGCCGGGAGGGGGGCGCGGGATATTAGTGGAGGCAAGGGGAAAAAGGGGAGCAATGGTGGGTACTGTTACAGTAGCTCGGCGCTGGTTTCTTGCGTCGATCTCGCTTGACACATCCCTGTCGCGCGCCCTATCTCTCTCGACTTTAAAGGAGGGTAACTTTGGGGCGGGACGGGGCAGTTACCACGGGTTTACCCTAACTGGAAGCACGGGCCGGAATGAGGGCGATCCAATGCTGCGTCCCCCACGCCACAAATACACACGTCGCTCTGCAGGGGTGATGGGTGCATGTGCGCATACACCAGGGAGGGGGAGGGGAGCCGCGCCATCCTACGCCGCCCCTCCTAGACTTAACCCGAACCATGTATGTCGCCACCTACTGGTCCATTTGGACCACCTCCTCGGCCGGTGGAGGATGCCCCAAAAATAAAGAGGCAGGAACTTCCCGGCTTAAGCCATGGGGAGATGATCTGTTTCATCTAGTATAAACCCTAAAAGCGGTTCGTTTGGTGCTAGCTAGCTAGTACTTGTGCCTCGCGTACTCCTCCCAAAACCAAGTTCTCTAATGCTACCTAGTTCCTGGTTGCCTGCAAGAAGTTTTGTTAACCTCAGCTAATTAACCCCTAAGTTGCACAATCCTAACTCAAAAGGTATACGTACTTTTAGCACAACAAAGTTGTGCGTATGCTCTTAGATACTAGTGGTACTTTCTAATTTAGATATCTTCTACTGCTGTCCTTTGGCTGTCTATCAAGGACTCAATTGATTTATCTGATTTCGTCTTACAAATGGTCAATGTTGGTCCAACTATGAATACATATGACTGAGATTTGAGGAATCCGAATCGAACAAAACATAAACAATATCACTTCTCATTATTATCATTTGAAACGTTGGAGAAGTACGCGCACACATTCATGATTGTTATTGGTAATCTAATACATATATTATTTCAAATTGATGTATGGTTATGTACATCAATGTATATTAGCACATGATACATCGCAAGAATCCTACCCGGTAAGAAACATGGTGTGAAAATAAACACCTATAGTATCAACAAATGGTTTTATTCACAACCACATGCGATCGTTTTAGGTGGTCCTATCCATATTGAAGGAACCGACATTATGAAATGCTTATCCATTTATGCCGGTTCCTTCATATATATGACAAAGTCTAAGATTGAAATCCATATATGTATGAGAAAGTTCATAAACATCATAATATATGTACATCATGAAGCATGGATTAAAATTTTGCTAGGCGAAAAAAAGTCTAATTTTCTTGGCTACGTTGTTACCTTTTGGAATAATGAGATGCAGGAAAGCAAATGTCTCATGCTTGATACTCCATGCATGATGTAGGGCGGAATCCTAGGGGGCGATCTTTCACGTTTGGAGTGGATCCTACGGGGAATCACGAAGAACGCGCGGAAGAACACGAGGAAATCAAGGGGACGAACGAGAGAAACACTCAACCGACAAGAGATCAATCACACAAGGTCTAGATCATCGAAGCACGAGTAGCACGAGATACAAAGTCAACAACGGACGATACAAGTGGCGGTAGCTCATCTCCGAGAGGAGGTCTTGAATCCACGAGGGATCTTCCCGTAAAGGGGTCTTGAATCCATGGTGGATCTTCTCCGAAGAGGCCGCAGTCTCTCACGAGGAGGAGATTTGTATGGGTGAGCAAAGCTCTATCTCTAAATGAGCTATCACAATGCTAACCCTAAAACGTAGGTGGAGGGGGAGTATATATAGTCTAAGGGGTGAAGGGGTACATGGGCCTCGTCCTAGATGCGCTGCACGCAGGCAGGGGAGGCCGGATGTCCGGGCATCGGGCCGGATGTCCGGGCCTTCGCGAGGTGCCGGATGTCCGGGCTAGCGGGCCGGATGTCCGGGCTGGAGTGGCCGGTCTCGGAGCTCTCTGGATAGGTGGGGTCCGGATGTCCGGCGGCTCAGGAAGAGCCGGATGTCCGGGGCGTGGGGCCGGATGTCCGGGCTGTCGGGGTCGTTCCCAGATGCATTATGTGATGGAGGCCGGATTTCCGGTGGTAGGGCCGGATGTCCGGGCTGGGCCGGATGTCCGGGACATGGCCGGATGTCCGGCTGCTGTAGCAGCAGACTCTTCTTCCTTCTTCTCTTCCATGTCTGGCCTTGGTCCTTGGGCTCTCCATGGTCTCCTTGGGTGTACCTGAGTATGCACAAGGTCCGTGCTTGAAGTAGGAACCATGTCTCACACGAATGGAAAGGGGAAGCATTTAGGAACGGGTTCACGCTGTGTCCAATGGCGTATGTTCGAGAGAGTAGTCGGATTGTACATGGGGATGAACGTGGGATGCTCCGCATCATCTCCCCCCTTGGGAAAGATCCGACCTCGGATCGTGATCCTCATCACCATGGAAACGGTTGTCGTGGACGGACTTGTAGTTGGACATCGATGAAGGCATTGTGCAATCCAAGTAGTCCAAGGTGTCGCCGGAGTGATAGACATGCAAAAAGAGCAAACACAAGCAACACTCGGAAATACAATGGTTAGCCCACACAAAGTGTCCATCATGCAAGAATGAGTCCGTGCGGCAAGATAGTTCGTGATAAAGCGCATGAAGCTTATCAAGATGATCTAGAATGGTATGCAAAGCATTCATGGGAACAAATGCAATCATTGTGCACACAATTGTGTTATGAGTATGAGCAATGCAACCACGGTGCAAAATGATGTCATAATGGGATGGTGCATCAAAATCATGAACATAGCAATGGATGCTAAATATGTGAATGGCATCATGCAATTGATGGAGGACCATATGATCATGATGTATGAAAATGCCATCAAGGAAGATCACAACAAATTTGCTAAGGAAATGCACAAGCTCAAATATCATGGATGACATGGGAATACAAGATGCAACAAGGCAATCATAATGTGAGTCAATCCATGCATGGGGTGCAAACTTGTGGTGAGTATGATATGTCCATCGAGCAAGACATGTATGAGCACAATCAACAAATATGGAGGTGGTGGTATATCAATGCATGATGCCGTGGCATACCAATGCCTTGTGAATCCTTCAAAACAAAAGAACATGACAAACACTCAGAAAAACAAATGAGGTTAGCGGAAGTGCAAAACCTATCATTCATGTGGTAAGATACCCAACAAGTGTATGCATCATGCTCATCATAAGAAAGTACAAGGGAGCATTTCATAGTATGGAGGCATATGATGTAAGAATAGCCAAATACAAGAGGCTCAATCAAACAAGCATTCATCACAAGTGAGGTGTCAAAGTCTCTAAGATCAATAAGCATAGTATGGTTGCACTCAATACCAGTGGATATGAAAGAGGCAAATAATGGAGACAAGAGGCAATGATCATGACAAATCAAGTGAGAGGCATCAACATATATGTCATCAACCCAAGAAAGCAAGTAATAGTGGAACATGGGTGATGCAACATAGCAAGCAATCATAGCAATAAAGTCAAGCACGCTAGTAGTGCGAAGATGCAACATACTAGGAGGAATCATGGCAAGCATGTCATTGGTGCAAATAGTGTGCATGAATAATTCACATGACATAGCACAAGCATGAAAGCAAGAAATGAGAAGAATAGCATGAATGTATTGGTGAGAGACCATATGTAAATAGCAATGGGACATCATGACTCTCCCAACACAACAAGCATCAATAACATGGGGCACATGATAAACATGGCAATAGCAACAAGGATCTCCACCAAGCATGCAAATACACATAGGAGTATCATAATGGTGAAGCATGGGTAGATGCACACAAGGGTCACAATTGCATGGAAAAGGCATAGAAGCAAGGGTAACACGCAAAGTGAACACGATAGTATGGGCATAAGGTGACAAGTGGTAAATAGCCCATAGCCGCGTGAGAACCAAGTAGAAGAGAAGCGCGTAGTCGTTGCGCGAAGAGAACGGTGTTAAGGACAGTCCACGGGATCCCAAGTCATCGTTGCTCTCAAGAGCTCGTTTTGTCAACTCTTGGGATTGAGAAGTTGACGAGTGTTCATAAGTACCTACACAAAACAAAGACAAAGGGAAAATTGTGTGTGCGTGGTATATGTACACATCATCCATCATGATGTGCACGTGCTTGTGTCGGTTAGAACAAAATATCCAATGCTCAAATAAATGAGATGCGTGATATAGAAACATGTCATCCATCATGAGAGGTTTGTTATGATGTATGTCATAATGGAGACTCAAAGGATGTAATGCATCATGCAAAATATCTAGAGCATTGTTATTCATGGAATGCATATGGTGTACACTATCATGGGAATCATGCAAAGTATGAAATGCATCAAGATCTCCGAATAAGTATGAGGAAACTATGGGGGTCTCCTCATGAGCATGAGTAGCAACATCACATGGAGAATATTGACAACATCCAAAACAATGCATATTCAAAACAATGTGATCATGGCATGGCATAGTAGATGAATTGCGCAAATCATGTAAAGGAAGCATGGCAATATCATCACATGAAAAGCAAAAGCCAATGACCATCATCTCGTCATCTATGCCATAAGTGCAAATGGGATTGATTTTAATGGGGCATGCATAGTTACTATGTTGAGATTGTGATGATGCAATATGGGAGATCTCACTCATAGCATATGACAAGTTCAAAGGGTTATCAAACATGAAGTGACCAATAGAATTTTCACTTGATATCCTATGGAATATAGCATCACAACCTCAAGGATGCTCTCACTCATATGGTTGGTGGAGTCACTCAAATGGCGCTCAACCTCACATAGGATGTGTGGCATGCTCTCATGGGTGGGGCTAGTGGTGGTCACACTCATCCTCTCATAGGAAATGCTCTCAATGTCACGTATGGTGGAGTCACTCATGTCACTCATGTGGTGGTGGCTCTCCTCACATGGCACTTGGGGCATCTCAACATATGTGGGTGTCGGAGAGGTGTAGGTGCAAATGTCTCCATGCGCGGTCGCGTAGCTTGACTCGGAGTATGAGTCCAGTATGGGCGCCGTCGTCATGTTGTTGAAGAGGTTTGCGCTCGTCGTCGTAGTCGAAGGGGATGGCCCTTGCTCGACCTTCTTGTCACCGTCTTGGTGTTGGAGGTCCATATGACGTGGCACCTCGTAGCTCGTCTCCATGACCGAAGGGAATTTCCCTTGCTCGGCCATCTTCCTTGAGGGGCTTCCGAAGATGGAAGTGTTGCCCTCGCTTGTCGGTAGTCGCCTTGTTGTTGAGGATGTCGATGTAGGCAAACTCATGGGAAGTAGGCGAAGATGAGTACGTCTAAAGGAGAAGATGCGTTGATAGCACTTGGCGAAGATGCCAAAGTGGTTGCTGTAGCCATAGCGCCTTCTTGGTGGTGGTCGTCTCGCGGTCTTCTCTTTTTCTCATGAAGCTTGGACTTGGCGTGAAGTAGGGCTTGTTGGGACTTTTGCATTTGCACTTGTGGAGCATCTTCATGATGATGATGTCGTTGTCGTGCTTTGGCTCGAAGGCGTTCATCGTCGTCGTGCACATGATGCTTGGAGGTGACTTGCCCTTCATGACGATGTGGATCACGAACGTGATGGTGGTCGCCATGTAGATGTGGACGAGGACGATTTGCACTTGCATCTTTTTGGCGCTCCGAAGACTTGTGGCTTGAATGTCGCCGCCTTGAAGATGATGAAGGGGAAGTAGACTTGAGCAAGGTCCGAATCTCCTCCATCCTTGCATCTTGCTCCTCTTTATGTGCGGCAAGCTTCTTCTCGATGTGCTCTCGCAATCTTGATTGTGCGCCTTGCACTTGTCGTTGTAGATCGAAGAGTGACGCTTTGGTGATGTACTTGTTCACGCCGTCGTTGTTGTCATAGACCGGAGAGGAAATGCCTTGCCTATGCATCACAAGAGTCAAGCAAATATGAGTGGGAGAAAGAGAAGAACTTATACCAATGTACCTTGACCGATGTTGACAATGAATCAAGTTCACTCAAAGGCGGACAATGAAATAGCACTATTGGTACCAATCCTTGTCGGTTCTCACACCTATACAAGTAAAGCTTATGGTGGAGCTCGGTGAGGATAGTGGCACAAAAATTTAATGCAAAATGTTAGCAAGAGTCAATAATGTTGACAGAGATTCACAAATTCGCAAGTGAAACAAATGGACCAATAGCAATATGGATGGCACACGGAAACACACACACGGATAGATAAATGGGGTCGTGTAACCAAGGAATGAGCACAAAATGTGGAATCCACGGAAAATGCTCGTATTGCAAACTCAAGAGAGACGCTAGCACGATTGCTCTATAGGCGGATACAGCACTTGTGCACAACCTATAAGATGCAAAGTGGATAAACTTCTATCCCAAGTATGCTATGTATGTATGGTTCCCGGTGTTTCTCTCAAGATGATCCAAGATGATTGGATATGACAATCTTATATGCAATGTGGTATGATGCTATGGCACTTGCTTACAAGCTTCTTTCCTCTCTTTTTCTTTGCTTAAAAGCTTCTTTTTTTCTATGGCCACGTTGCACAATGCACAAACCAAGATAGCAATTGCGTATATGCGGGAACAAACTTGGGACACAAGATATGATACCAATATATTCACCACGATGATATGGTATGTATGCAATGGGAAGTACGATCACTAATGTGCACAAGTAATGTTGCCGGCAATATTCAAGTGGCTAGTCTCGATAGGCAAGTAACGCAAAATGGGCTAGGGGTTAACAATGCAATGGCAAGGGGAATATACAATGGAGGGATACCACGATACCAAGATGATATGGAGGTTACCGTCCGGTGATGATGAGTAGCGGTGTTCTTGATGTAGAAACCAAGATGATGGAGACTCGTCCCTAAGTAGCCGAAACACCTTAGGAAACAGAAAAACCGCGAACTCAGAATCTCAAACGTCAAATGTCAAAATGGTGGTAGCGGAAAGCGGTGGTGGTTTGCACTTGGCAATGCGGATATGGAATGATGGGCTATACACGTGTCGGAGTTGAAGTTGCCATCCCTAAGTATCCGAAACACCTTAGGAGACACAAGCCATAACTCAAACAAGCTCAGACAACAATTGGGTTAAGTTGGAGGTGGCAGAAGTGTATGGTGGGCATGCCTATGCGGAAGATATGGTGGTGGTTGATGAAGAAGCAACTGTCCCTAAGTAGCCGAAACACCTTAGGAGACTCGAACCACTCCTCAAGCAACCACTAAAGTTGTGGTAAACAAAATGGGTTAGGTTGCGGAAGTCGGTGGTGGCTATGCGGATGATGTGGTGGAAGCCCTATGCAAAGATGCCAAAGTTCCAAAAATTTGATGGAGTCAAATGATGTTGGTGGTATTTTTGTGGGAAGGGGATGTCAAGAGCTTCAAAACGAGCTAAGGAATGTCAAAATCGGATTCCGGATGAATTAGTTATGGCCGAAACAGTGAAACGGTGGAGGCTGAAATGCCAGGGACCGGATATCCGGGGGTTTGGCCGGATTTCCGGAGGCTGTATGTCCAGAACCGTGCGCGAAATGCGCTCCAGGGGCCGGATGTCCGGGCTAATGGCCATATGTCCGGGCAGGCCGGATGTCCGCTGGTCGGGCCGGATGTCCGGGCTCCCAATCCGAGGATAAACTCGAGGAACTTGATTTTGGGGGCGGAAATTGATGATTTCGAGGGCAAAATTGCGGAGATTTCATGGATGGAAGATGGGGAAACTTGGGGAGATGCTCGATCCACTTGAAACCAAGCAAATCCATGGATCAAAATCAACAAAACATCATCAAAACCAAGAAATCACAAAAAAAATTGGGGGCTATTTTTGGTGGGGATTTTCGAATTTAGGACGAAATCAAGCTAGAAAACACGGGGTAGGGGCTCCTAAAACGTGATCAACGTGGCTCATGATACCAAGATGATGTAGGGCGGAACCCTAGGGGCCGATCTTTCACGTTTGGAGTGGATCCTACGGGGAATCACGAAGAACGCGCGGAAGAACACGAGGAAATCACGGGGACAAACGAGAGAAACACTCAACCGACAAGAGATCAATCACACAAGGTCTAGATCATCGAAGCACAAGTAGCACGAGATACAAAGTCAACAACGGACGATACAAGTGGAGGTAGCTCATCTCCGAGAGGAGGTCTTGAATCCACGAGGGATCTTCCCGTAAAGGGGTCTTGAATCCATGGTGGATCTTCCCCGAAGAGGTCACGATCTCTCACGAGGAGGAGATCCATATGGATGAGCAAAGCTCCATCTCTAAATGAGCTATCACAATGCTAACCCTAAAACGTAGGTGGAGGGGGAGTATATATAGTCTAAGGGGCGAAGGGGTACATGGGCCTCGGCCCAGACGCGCTGCACACACGCAGGGGAGGCCGGATGTCTGGGTGTGTGGCCGGATATCCGGGCCTTCGCGAGGTGCCGGATGTCCGGGATAGCGGGTCGGATGTCCGGGCTGGAGTGGCCGGTCTCGGAGCTCTCTGGATAGGCAGGGTCCGGATGTCTGGGCCAGGGGCCGGATGTCCAGCGGCTCGAGAAGAGCCGGATGTCCGGGGCACGGGGCCGGATGTCCTAGCTGTCGGGGTCGTTCCCAGATACATTATGTGATGGAGGCCGGATTTCTGGTGGTAGGGCCGGATGTCCGGGCTAGGCCGGATGTCCGGGACATGGCCGGATGTCCGGCTGCTGTAGCAACAGACTCTTCTTCCTTCTTCTCTTCCATGCCTGGCCTTGGTCCTTGGGCTCTCCATGGTCTCCTTGGGTGTACTTGAGTATGCACAAGGTCCGCGCTTGAAGTAGCAACCATGTCTCACACGAATGGAAAGGGGAAGCATTTAGGAACGGGTTCACCTTGTGTCCAATGGCGTATGTTCGAGGTCTCGTCATATGTCCTCTTGGGGCTCGGAGAGTAGTCGGATTGTACATGGGGATGAACGTGGGATGCTCCGCATCAATGCATCTCCTTTAAACGAGGGCCTCATCTCCAAGAAGTGGGTCTCTATCTCTATGATCAAGTGCTACTCGCCTTTGTCGAGAATATGGCCCGATATCCCCTATATATGAGCTCCATTTTTTGATATTGTTTCTATCCATATTAGCCATGGGGGTAAGGGGCATCTCCCCATTTTCATTCCCCTTGGACGAGAAGAGAGGGCAAGAGCAACAGAGGAGGAGACACATGCTAGGGCATTTTCAAGATAGTGAGAGAACCCCAAAGTCATGTCTTGATGTAGTGTTTGAGATATTCGCCACTACCACACAAGCTCGCTGAAGTCGGCGCCTGAATCAGTACGACTTATTCATTCTCAACTCCAATTGGAAAGACATGGTTCAGCTCTGCTCTGACACAAAGTTGAATCTCTAAGGAAGATCGTGGAGAACTCGAATGCACACATTAAAGCTAGCTAGCTTGAGCTAGAGGATATAAGCATCAAACAAGGGGAATCTCATCATCTTGCTTCGATGTATGTGCAACAACTTTGTGACAAGGTTAACGTTTCTTATGCCGTGTTGATGTGGACGCAATTCTGTGGACATATTTTGTTGTTGCATTTATTTGCATTGTAGAAAACTTTGATGCATGATGGATGTAATTTGTGTAATTTCCTATTGTGAAGTGCATCTTTATTGTTAATTACTATATGTTGCTTTGTGTGGTCCACAATGGATAAAACGTACCATTGGTTGTTCACGTGCTAAAATAACCATGGGCTAAAAACAGACCGACAGCCCATGAGGCCATGAATGGGCTGAAAGATGTTGTGGGCCGCAGATGAGTCAAAAGCACTACGGGCCATAATTGGACCCAAACACATGGTGGGTTGTTAAGGCGGCGAAAGACATCATGACCAAAAATAGTATGAAAGACATGACATGGCGTTATGGGCGTAAAGACAATGCATGTCTTTTAATGGGTGCAAAGAGATGACGGATTGTTAACGGGTCGAAAGACATCATGTACCAGAAATGTCCCAAGGCCTAAGTTAGCCAAGAACCACTAGGGGCCATTAACGAGCCAAAACATAGCACATACCAAAAAATGTCCTAGAGATAACACGAGCTAGTAATGGTACGAAAGACACCAACGGTTGTAAATTGGCCTAGAAGCATCATGAGACTTTGATGGGCCAAAAGATACCATGGTCCACATATGGTATATAAGAACCAATGGGGTGTAATCATGCAAATGACCCACATGTGGTAATGGCCTGAATTCACACACATGCAAGTGTGTCTTCTGAACCTGAGTCGTAAATGGGATATCTGCAAGCAGGCCCTTAGTGGTCTTATGAATTCTGTGGACATATTTTGTTGTTGCATTTATTTGCATTGTAGCAAACTTTGATGCATGATGGATGTGGCAAGATCCTCTTAGTTTTTGATTATTTACCATGGGGGTTTAAACAAGCCTTTGAGTGGACGTCCCTTTTAACTTAGGGAAAATTGATCGGTGTCATTCGCGAAAGTTGGATATTTATCCTACCACTCAAACGTTGTCTCTGGCATACGAGTAAAAAATAAAATTCCAATGGATCACCTCTTCTTGTCTGTATACAGCTCACTGCAGATGTTACTACTAAGGAAGCATGTGTTCTCTCCCATGGTCGCACTCTCCGGACCTATTCCAACATCCGTTGCAGGGTATTTGGGATGGATACTAGTGTGCTAGCACCAACACCTTCTCCCTGGTTCATTATTGATAGTCTTGAGAAAACTCGCTCTTCCTTGGACAAAACTATCCAATGACGTTGAACGGCGATCCAGCTGCTGTTGACACAATGTTCCTACCATTTATGACAAGCAATTGTATCTATACCTCAGACATTGCTATGGTTCCCTACCATGGCTATCACAATATGCATCCTTATATAGGCCGCTTCAGCCTGGATGATCAGTCCTACGTTGGTCTCGATATTGACAATAGTTGGCCCTTCCAAGAGGCTTACCTCTGGTTCAAAGCAAGCATTTTCAACGCCAAGGTTTGGTTGAGCTGAAGTTCATTTCATTGCTTGTTGTTTGTTGTGTGATAAAAACTTTGGTATTTACTAGAATGTTTTTTTGGAAATAATATATAATCCAACATGTATCCTCGTTGCCGTCGTGTGGTGATGACTTGTTGTATGTAATGTATGGTACATTTGCATATGCATGTCATAAACTCAATTTGTGAATGGTTTTCGAGACATTTCTTGGAGTGTGAGTACCGTAGTAGTATAGCCAGCATCCGGTTATATGAATTTGCCACATCACAGAGAGCCAACCTAATAGTGGAGTATGCTAGCATAATAAAGCTAGGTGTAGTTAGTTCTAGTTAGTAGTAGTATACCATCCACTAGAGCTAGGTGTCGCATGGAGACTGAGAAATATGGTGATAGCGTGACTACGTGAGGCGGGCTTGTACGTACACTAGTAGAAAAGGTTCTAATGTGAAACTCATTAGTCCCGGTTTGCAATTGAACCGGCACTAATGTGACCATTAGTGCCGGTTCCAACGGCCAGGCGGGCGGCGCTCATTAGTACCAGTTCATGGCGAACCTTTAGTACCGGTTCGTGCCACGAACCGGTACTAAAGAGGTGGTGGCCTTTAGTATCGGTTGGTGGCTCCAACCGGTACTAAAGACCCCCCCCCCTTTAGTACCAGTAGGAGCCACCAACTGGTACTAAAGGTGGTGCGCTGCCACCCGCAGTGCACAATGTTTAGTCCCACCTCGCTAGTTGAGAGGAGCTCGCACCGGTTTATAAGCCCCACCGCAGCTACCATGTCGAGCTCCTCTCTAAGCAGGCCTTTGCGGGCCTATTGCAAGTCTTCTGCCCTGTGGGGCGTACTGGGCCGTATGGGCCTGCATCCTGGCCCAACTAGAGATTGGGTTTCTAGTCGTATGCAGGCCGTGCCAGCCCAGTAGGCGGGCTGTTTTTGCTTTATTTAAAAAATAAAAATAAAAAAATCCTTACCAACCGGGACTAAAGGTCCCCCAGACCACGGCGCGCCTCGTGCCACGTGGTGGGCCTTTGGTCCCGGTTCATGTTGAACCAGGACTAAAGGGGGGGGGGGGGCTTTAGTCCCCACTCTTTAGTGCCGGTTCCAGAACCGGTACTAAAAGACGTTTTTCTACTAGTGGTAGTATGATATAGGCACATGGCTTGCCGTGTTTCCTACTCCTTCGGTCTAAATGTGGAGAAGATTTGGTCGAGTTCTTCCTGCTTTTGCCAACACGTGGGACATCCAGCATCCAAGTCGTGTCATGCAAGAAAATGGAGTGCTAGTTGAAACCACGTGATGTGCATCTTGGGTTAAACTGTAAATAGAATCTTAATATCGAGTAACTCCAAAAGCGGCCACCAAAGATCTTTATTGGATTTGTTTTTCATCACCATCACATCGAGGTGAAAGATGTGCAGGTTTAGTGGGTCTTCTTGCGTTATCACTGACATGTGGGACCGCATGTCAGTAAACCGATGATGGGCTCCGCGCGTCTCTTGGTTGGATGAGAAGAGAGAGAGAGAGAGGAGGGCTGAGCACGGACTCCAGGAAATTTCACAACAATGTGAGTAGTACTAGTGGTGTACCATACTCCTGGAGAGATAATGTGTTCGCTCTACATAACCAGCACTTCGATATAGTGGAGTGGCATGGGCCATAACTAGCATTCACGTCTAGCAGTACGGCACTCGCCACCCACACGAGTCCCATCTGACACCAATTTTCTTGTAGTCCGTGTTACATCCATCTCTTCTCCCTCCTGTTTTCTCTAACTCAGCCATCACACGGTGGGCGGGATGGGGGTTTGCCGATAGTCGGTTTGCTCAACTGCGGACCCACTTGTAAGTGAAAATGCAACATAGCACGCATCCCCCCTTGAGTGGTGTGCCGGACAAACCGTGTGGGGGGTGCGACGAGAACACGACATGCTTTCCCTTTTGAACTTGTAACTTGTAAAGTTTGGTTCTGCTCCATGGCACGACCGATAGATAGAAATAACGATTTTCCTTAGAGTAATGAGAAGTTTGGTTCTGCCATGGTTCATGCATGGAGTACGTACGAAAGTTATGAAGTTGATGTGAAAGGTAAGATAATTACTAGTACAATATACCACTACATGGATTTGACAGAAAGATAAAGATACATACGAAACCATGAACGACATCGTCACGCCCTAGTGCACCGGGTCAGCAACTGACATGTGAGGAGCAGCGGCATTGGCGGCAAGCTCAACATGCTTCTGAACAATGATGTCCAAGGTTGCCTTGCGGTCCAAGAAGGCCAGTGTCCTATCGTCCTCCTCTTGCACATAGTAGTCCTTGTGGATGATTTGTGCCTAGACGTGGGTGATTATGTCGATGGTGTCTGCTGCACCAGGCGCGGTGCGGTGAGCGCGACCTCGAGGTGGACATTCGCTAGCACGACGGCGGGTAGTCGCAGGGCCACCAGTGTGTCGAAGATGTTTCACCATGGAGGACGTTGAGGGTGGTGGGCATCGGAGAGCTTGGGTGCGTGGGCTG
This sequence comes from Triticum aestivum, assembly GCF_018294505.1. NCBI lineage: Eukaryota > Viridiplantae > Streptophyta > Magnoliopsida > Poales > Poaceae > Triticum > Triticum aestivum. The sequence goes on along the minus strand of NC_057810.1, from coordinate 524,235,183 downwards.
GAGGCGCACGTCAAGGTCGTCCGCGAGCTTCTTAACGACGGTGAACTTGTCGAGGAAGCCGACGAGGACCTCGTCGGACAAGGAGACGAAGCTGTCATCCAAGAGGCCTCTCTCCCTAGCGGCCTCAAGCACGACCCTGAGACGTTTCTCGGTGTTAGGCTACAGGCCGGCGTCGTTGACCATTTGGCACATCCGGTTGATGCTCGCGCTCATCGCCTCCATGGGTTTAGCTTGTAGTCAACTGATCTTGCGACTGGAGTGATCACTCTTGCCCTTGGTTAGGGTGCATAGGTGCGTAGGATTTTGTAGATTGGACTGGCGGGGAGCCTTTATATGAGAAGTATAGACTGCGTTGCATTCACGTGTGTGTTGGCCATCTACTCCTCGGCCCTCCCTCCGTGCCGATGCAATATAGTCATCTCACTGAGACCAAGTAGGGCAAAATGAGAGAACTTTGATGTTTACTAGTTTATTGGCCCCCTTTGCATTTTGTGCCAAGTTTTGACCTTTGATTTAACTAGTAAAATGTTACTGCATGTAACCAAAAATAATATCATTGGAAACAATGTTCAAATACGAATCCAATGATACAATTTTTTGGTGACATGCATTATTATTATTTTAGTTAAATCTATGGTCAAAATTTGGCACAAAATAATAAGGGGACCAATAAACCAGGGCGGAGGTAGGAGTAGTATTTTGTAATTAATGTCATTGCATAAAGAGAATTGAGCACTGCATGTTGTGCTACGTAGTCTCAGGTCATTAAATGCATACGCACCCCATGTCTTCTATTGGGTGATTTCTTTTTTCATAGCAAAAACGGGGAATGAGGTGGGTACTCAATTTACCACACCTAAAAGTTTTGGGATTATTTTGTTTTTGTAACGTGACTAATGCACCAGTACGGAGGGAGTACAATTGTAGTCTTTGATTGCAACTTTTTGTTGGTAGCTTACCAAGATGACCACTCGGTGAGTACAATAGTAGTCTAATTGATGAGACTTCAGATTTGAGCCATCTACCGGAAGGGAGAGTGTATAATATCATCGGGAACTACATTCAAAACCGAATAAAACTATACTCCATGTGTTTATTTATAGAGGGAGTAGTATATTTGTTGTGACATGCATTACTAGATATTGCTACTCAAATACTAAGTATAGACGGACGTAGTAGTACTACTAAATCTAGACGGTGGTGCTAGTACTGGTAGTAGTACTACCAATATAGTAGTGTTGTACTACTCGTTGGTCAAATTATTATGTGCTGCTCCTCACAGTAAAGTGACAAGAACCTGCGGTGGAGATGACACCTAAGTGTAGGCATCGTGTTCGGCATACCAAAGTCAGCCTCATCATGTGCAGTCACTATCATCATGGCTGTAGAGCTAGCCTGCTTAATTTCCAGTGCATTGCCATGAGTATCTCTACTCTTTTCTTATACGAGTAGGATGGCCTTGCATGGCACGGAACACCAAGATTGGGGGTGGATGGCGCCTGCAGCGGCCATCGCGCCAGATTGTTCCATGGCCTTTTAGATGTGATGGGGAGGAGATAAGGCTGATTGTGAGAGACAAGGAGTTGTTTGTAAATAGCAAACAAGTGCGGGCATCTTTTTGCAAAACTGTAGCAGTTTGCGTTGTATGCATCAGATCTAGATCCGACGACTATTGGTGAAAGATGGCAGGCACACCATCATCACCAAATCAGGACCTCTTTGATTCGCAGAATATTGAAAACGCGGGAATAGGAAAGGTATAGGATTGGAGTGTCATGCCCACTTGAATCCTATAGGATTAGCAAGGAGCGTTTGATTTTATGGGAAAAGCAAAGGAATTGTAAAAGGAGGTTAGAGTGGATGTTAGATTTCCTATTAAATGTAGTACAAAAGATTCCATTGGAAAAATTTCTATGGGATTCAATCTTATGAATCAAAGGACAAGCGTAGGAAAAATTTCAAAGCATTTCAATCCTCCAAAAATCCTATAGAATTCCCTTGAATCAAAGGAGCCCTCATGTTCTTATAGGAGTAGTATAGAGAAACACTTATAAAAAACCGAGTTGGTGATGATGGTGGGCCTGCCATCCTGTAATATAGACCGTCTGATCTATATCTGATGGATAGAAAGCAAAATATTGCAATTTTCCAAAAAGATACCCGCACCGCTCTCCACATTTGCAGATAAGGCCTTCCCTCATTCATCTTCGTCTCCCACAAGATAAATAGCTCGTATAAATGCATCTTGATGTTCCATGCAACGCATATGCCTCTTGCTGGTAATAATAAATATTGTACTCGAGTAATGGGTATATCGTTGTCGCACCTATGCATGCTAACATTTATCGTAACATAGTACTACCTCGTGCTATTTATTCATAATATTACATGTTTCAAACTGATATTACAAATGTTACGAGTAATATTGCACCTACGAAGGGGGAATTATTAGGAAGTTTACGTAAGAACTTTTGTTACTTTAGGTAATGCAGCATTATCGTACAAATTAAAATCCACCGCCCTCACAAGTCACTAATGGGAAAATAAATTTTTGAGTCTCTAGCGACTTGATGTTTCAAAAACAAATTCAGCTTCTGCGGAGACTTTGTCATTTAGCCTTAGATGCTTGCGGTGATCAGCACGCCATTCATTGTTGCGCCAGAGAACGCCAAACCTCATTGCCTTGAGCACACTTGCCTCCAGAACAGAGAACCTGGCCAATTTAATCTCAGATGTGCTGCCTCAGTAGTTGATCAAATCAATTTCTATAAGATGGAGATCAAGGCATTCGATGAGATTGTTATAGTGCAGCACATCTTTCACTTTCGGGTCTTTTTTATCTGCAAAAGAAGAGAACATATTAGAGCAGTTGGCTGTATAAAATTGCCATGTCATCAAGAGGTACCAATATCATTCGCTCATACAATAGGGTTGACTCTAAGGCTAGTGATATTTTTTCACTCTCTCTCTCTCTCTCTCTCTCTCTCCTCTCGTTTACCAAGGAGCACTTGAAGAGCTTCGGCATTTGTTTCCTTCCACTATGTGGCCGATGCCATATTTATCAAAAGTATGCCACATAATACGCATCGATGTCAAATCAAAAGATTTTGGCACCGCTCTAGCGATCTGAGAGAGTTGGCACCATTGTGCACATAGAACCACATGTATAAACAAATCAATCAAACCAACTACACCAGCCTCTCCCTCTCTCAAACATGTGTTTTTTATTGCCTCAGTCCTCTCCCTCTCCCACACAAGTGTTTTTTCATTGCGTGAGTTAATTTGGCACCGGAGCAAAGTAGGTGAGCAATGGAGGGACATCGATGCCAAATGCATCATAAGTGAATTTGGCATGTGTTTTGGCCCACTTTTGTACTACCTCATATTTAGTGAAAAAATTTGACCATAGATTTACCTAAGAAAATGCCAATGCATGTCACCAAAAATTATACCAATTGAAATTATGTTCAAATTTTTAGTGACATGCATTAACATTTTGTCAGTTAAATCTATGGTCAAATTTTGATACTACAAAATATGATGAGTAAACCAGGATGGAGGTAGTACTTGCTCTTAGGCTAACCATAGAGTTACTAGTCTAAGTTACTTGCCACTATGACTAGCCTAGGCTACTAGTAGTACAACAAAAGAACAATGCAGTGAGAAAAAATACTAATTTTTTTCTTTCCGTGCAGTGCGTAGATGCAGATTTGAACACTACACTTGTCATCGTAATGATTATGAAAAAAATGAGCTACATTGTGATTACCGTTTACCAATAGGAAAGAAGTTTCACCTCGATGAGTAGCTTCTCGATGCACGGAAAGCATGTAAGGGATCCAACACCTTGATCCAGATTGGGGTTGATAGATTTTATTGGCAAGATCATCATTGTGCACACAGATTGGGTCAAGCTTGTGAGAATCATTTTCTGGATGACAGTCGTAAATACATCAAGAAGAAATTTAAAAATTTGAATTTCAAGAAGTCGGAGAAAAAGATGAGTGTTGTACCTGAACAATTACGGATCCAATAAAGAGTTCGTAGAATTTGGTAGACGAGTACACCAACGCTGTCCATTTTGACGTGTCAGTGACCCCAATTTTTGTTGGACCTTCTAGATCAGATACAAGCAATCTCTCAAGGAAAGGCGCATTCTCAATGACCATAACGTGGAACAGCTGGAGTGATCTCTTCCCAATTGATGTCTTGTTGCGGGGCCAGCAAGACACATAAATCCATCGGCTATTCGTCGAGGCGATACGGAGGCTAATGAACCCATGGATCTGCCGAAGACGAAGGTACTCGAACGCAATACAGCTACGGAGCAGGTGCTCCATAGCCTTCTTCAAGATGCCAACATCGAAGAGGTCGAGCTTCTTGAGTTGAGGGAGAAGAAGGGTGGGCGCAACACTAACCTGGGGAAAATAGCTGGAGCTGGAGCTGGCGTGGCACAGCGTTGGCGTGAGGCGGAGCGCGTACGACGGCAGAGAGCGACATCATCCAGCTTCAAACCTAAGTTCCTCGAGATGATCTAGGGCAGGGGATAAGAACCACTCATCAAACTTGGATTGGACCTTGCAGTTGGTATTGAGGGTGCGATGAAAGGATCTTGGAGACTGCGGCCATGCATTTGCAATCCCCATCGCAGAGGCAGCTGTCGACAGTGAGGTTGAGGGGGATGCGGCACCAGAGGGGGCACCACCGCCGGGAGAGCAGGGTGGTCCACACGATTTGGTGGGGAGGAGGCTGATGATGACAAGCAGCATGTCATCGGGGAGGCTGCTGATGAAGTCCAGGCTCACCGAATGCGGTTTTGGCTCGAGTCACCACTGCTTGTTTGCTGCCTCACCGTCCATCTCAGCAGGCGGCGACACCGGTGTACACGTGTGCTTGTGTGTATTGTGTGTTGTGTGTGTGTGAGTGCATCCTTGTGTGCATGCCACACAGTGGTGAATTTGGCGTGAGTGCGTCCTTCACGCAGAAGAAGTGTGTTCTCAATTTACTAGCGTGTGGGGTTCTACCCCAAGCAGTTTCAACTTTGTTTACTTCACCGCGTGTCAGATGGGCCTCTAGTTTACTTATTTTCACCCACTGCCACATGGGCCAGCACACGAAGATAGAGAACACGAGCTGACAAGGCAGCATGTGGACTGGTTGACTGGTCAACTAAACAATATACGAAGCTATACGCTGACACAGTGACACTATAATCCCTCGATATAGAGAGTTCGAGTGAGAGGGGAAGCCCGTGAGAGATAGTAGAGAGAGAAAGAGCTAGTCCCTCCATTCAATAATGTAGTGCCTATATTTTTTTTAAAGTCAAACTTTTGAAACTTTGAGCAAGTTTATAAAGAAATTACTTATACCTACAATACCAAAGATAAATGATAGTATGAAGTAAGTACATGTTGTGATGAATCTAGTGACCGTTCCATATGTAAATGTTTTTCTCCACATATACCTGGTCAAACTTTTCTGAGGTTTGACTTTCCAAAACATCCATATGTTTATGGACGTGAGAGAGTACCTAACTAGAGAGAGAGAGAGAGAGAGTGAGTGAAATAGAAAGAGTGAGTGAAAAAAATGTGTGTGCGTGTGTGAAAGAGACATGGACAACACACGATAAATTAGAGAAAAAGTGTGGGTGTCTTACACAAACATATCACACATGCATCTTCAATAGCGGAAGCGAGGTGAGGAGATAGTGTGTGGTTGTTTGCAATCGAGAGGGAAAGACCCCTAGCATGTGGCCAAGAGAGGTCTAACAAACAAGGGAGAGAGGTCGAGAGAGACGTATGGAGAAAATGCAGACATGGGGAGGAGAGAGTGTATGTTTGTGAGAGAGAGATCCCCTGGAGATCGTGATGGGATTACTTGGGTGGGAGATCGAGTGACAAGGTGTGTGCACGATAGAAGATACCCCGAGAGATATCGAGATAGACGTATGGATGGAAGGAGACAATTAATACGTGTATTCCTGATGGCTAGTGAGAGATAGTCATACTTAGGGGGGAGTGCGTGCACCTATGATGGAGTGAGGGATTATGGTACTTAGGGGGGTGCGTGTCACATAGAGAGAGAACAAGGGCACAAAGTGTTAGATGAGTCTATGTAGCACGAGCGAGGTATTTATATGTGTGAACCAGGGAGATATAAAGTTTGAGAGAGATAGAGGAGCCCCAATACGATTGAGTGGTGCGCCAGATAGCTAAGAGGGGGAAAGAGATATCCCATCCTCTTGATATTGTAGTGCATATAAATTTTTTAGAAGTCAAACTTTGGAAACTTTGACCAGGTTTACGCAAATATTATTTATATCTACAATACCAAAGATACATCAGAAGAAACTACATCTCATGATGAATCTATTGATATATGTTTTTCGTTCTAGATGTAAATGTTTTTCTCCACGTACATGGTCAAACTTTGTGATGTTTGACTTTTCAATAAATCTATATGCTATGGACTGAAGAGAGTGCCTAAGTCGAGAGAGATCAAGTGTGTGTGCAGGAGAATGAGTGAGTGTGCAAAAAGAGAGAGTGTGTGTGTGAAATAGAAGGGACAACAAACAATAAATTATAGAGAGAGTGTGTGTAACACATGCATCTCTGAGATAGAAAAGCGAGGTGAGGAGATACACGAAGATAGCTAGTGCGCGGTTGTTTGCAACGAAGAGAGACACCCCTATAGCACATGCCCAATAGATGTCTGGCCAACAAGGGGCAAAGGTCGAGAGGGACGCATGGAGAAGATGGACACATGGAGAGGGAGAGAGGGTGCGTTTGTGATAGAGAGACCCCCTCGAGATCGTGAGGGGACTATATGGGTGGGAGATCGAGGGACGAGGTGCGTGTGTGTTAGAAAGATGCCCCGAGAGACCGAGATAGACCATGCGCATGTTTGTGATGGAGACTAAGAATTAGCTAGTCATATACATATAAGGGGGACTGTGTGTGCCTACAATTGAGTGAGAGACCATCATACTTGGCTAGGCATGAGATTGTGTGTGTGTGCATGTGAGATGGAGAGAGAACGAGGGAGAGAGAGAGAGAGTTTTAGATGGGTCTATCGAGTGCGAGTGAGACATGCATGTGTATGTGTGACCTAGGGAGATGGAGAGTTTGAGAGAGAGAAAGGGAAGAGCTCCGAGACGGCAGAGTGGTGCGTGAGAGAGTTATGAGCAACGAGCCAGGGAATTTGTGTGTGTACGATGAGTGCACCCAAGATATTTAGCTTGGACTAGAGAATCATACATAGTGTGCCAGAGAGACCTATACATGGAGTGTGCATGCGAACTAGAAATACCCCCCACAGAGATAGATAGATAGATAGATAGAGAGAGAGAGATAGAGAGAGAGATAGAGAGAGAGGGGGAGAGGGACCCTCAAGGTTTTTGTTTGGATGCGTGCGATAGAGTTGAAGATTGTCGGCGAGAGAGAGAGAGAGAATAGGAGTCAGGGAGAGGGGGAGGTCGCGTTTATGCATCAAAGACTGATATAAACCATGTTTCGATATAAATTTGCATTCAAATATTTGAACTGGAGAACATGTTGTTTGCAATCCTCACATGAACATGTTCATTAATTTCATCAATTTGACTTTCAACAAGTTCATGGAGTATTATAATACTGTACAACATGCTACTCGATTGAGGTGTTCAATTTTGGATTTAGTTCACTATTTTGACCTGGTGAACAATCTATTTCATTGAATCGATATATTTCATTTTGGGTTTGATTCCCGTTTTTGAGTGGGTCAACTATCTGTCATATAGTAAATCGTTAGCAACGAGCACGTAAAAACACAATAGTCCCGAGCATCATCTCACCATCTAAAAAAGAAGTGGCAAGCTAATATTTCAAAATTTGATTCGAAAAGACTTAGTAAGGTAGATGTGGATGCTCGTTCTCCCAAAATTTGAACGAACAGCTAAACACCCTCTGCTCGGTAGAATTCACCCGAGAAAATAAATGGGAGACGTGAAATTACCGTCCTATGTGAGACACACATCAATTGGCCCGTCGTACATCAAGGGTAGGTTCGTAACTTCATCCAAGTGCGCCTTCTCCTCGGCCGAATAATTCAAAAACCATGGGCGGCAAAACACCCTCTCCTCGCCCGAAATCGCTCACGCCGACTATTTCAAAACATGCCCTCCTCACTCAAAATCGCTCGTGCCCACTATTTTAAAACACACCCGAAATCGCTCGCGCCCACTATTTCAAAACACGACCTCCTTGCCCAAAATCTCTCGCGCCCACTATTTGGGAGAAGAAAAGTTACTCTACTATCCCCGACCCTCAGTATACAGACCCAAGCCCAGAAGACTAAAGGTAGGGGTAGAACTATAACCCCCCTCCCCCCCCCACACACATTTCAGACAAATGCGTTTGTAAGACATGGTTCCCCCTCCCAATTCCCCATTCATACCTCGTGGGCGCCAAATCACCTTATCCCCGGAAGCTCCCTTCTCCCCAACCGCAAAACCTCAGCCCCTCCTCCATGGCGCCCCCACCACACCAAATTCACCACTGCCCTCCTCCCCAATGCCGGAGACACTGTCAGTTTGCCATCGTGCACTTGGCCGTCTGCCTCTTACTCCGTGGTGCCGGAGCTGCCTCGATGATGGCGTCATGAACCGTACCTGAGCCGATTCACCCACGCTGTTGTGCACGGCGCCGGAGCGGCTCCAACTTCGGATGTGTCCAGGCCCCCGGCGCTTCTTCCCCGTAGTTGTAGACCGTAGCGAATCTCTGCTTTCCTGCCGCCGGTAGCCACCGCAATCGTGTCGGCCTCACTGACTCGGCAGCTGGAGCTGCCTACTTCATCGGGTCGCAAGATAGGTCGTGCACACATCTCAAATCACTTTATTTAGGCGTCAGTTGCTGAATTTTTATTCTGGGCCAATCGATTCCCAATGTTAAGCATCACCCCTCGAGGCAGCGGAGTTCATAGGCTGCCGGTTCGCTGGTGTCTAATGTAATGGTGCGGGGGTGCAAATTTGCCATGGAAGCAGAGCTTAGGTGGCTATCTTAGAGTTGCATGGGTTGAAGGTACTACTGCCACCGGATCTGGATGACGACGAGTCTATATGGATTGGCTGGGGCGGTGCAACCACGACAATGAGGTGGGGAGGGGAGCGGGGTATTGGTCGGAGCTCTCGCGTCTAGGGACAGCGGAGGCAGGCTGCTCTGCCGGTGGTTGCTGGCTCTTTAGGGAAGATTCTGAACAGTGTCAGTCGGGACGCACAAGACGACCATCAAGCCATCCGGCATAGATCAGTGAGTACCAAAATAAAATAAAATCGTGCGACCCCAATTTAGTTTTCAGTCAACAGGCGTGTGACCACTCTCGTACCTTACTATTGATCTCTTAGGGTATTTCTTCATATCAGATGTATGTGTCATTCTTAACATTATGCGTCTTCTACATCTTTAGCCACACCATCTTCCTTCTCACCGCAGCTGCTCCAACAAGGGAAGCATAGACCAGAAGGGATCTATAGTCCCCACTCAACAGTTCCCTGCATCGAATGCGCGTGCCCGACATTCACATCCACAACTACTGTAGGGCCATCTACAAGTCAGCACATGATGGTCAATTCTATGGATGGCGTCTCGATAGGTTGTATCTTACTTGTGTGCAACATTTATGGCTTTGTTATTCATCTAAGCATAGAAAATAGATTATCACATTTCACTGTATATTCATGCTGATTTCTTATGGGTCTTGTTCAGGAGTTAATGTTGTTCCATAGTTCAGATAAGAGACTTGTTCTTTAGGTATCACTGTTCCATAGTTATCATCCATCGGCCAATGCTATCCCACAGGCTGGTGATTATAGTATTATACAACTTCTAGTATTACCTATGTTGTTCTTTAATACTTCTGTGTGCCATCTAGTTAATCTCGAGTACAAATGATACATATTATGTAGCTTTCATCTGTGTTCTCCCTTTAGTTTTTGAGACCTATTGCTGCTAGTTAACCCCACCCATACTATTTATGTCGTCTCCTATAGGCACTCATTACATAAATCTAACTATTAGTTGTCTTCCATGCATGTCAGATATAATTGCACACACTGATATATCCACAAGAACCTCACAGAGCAATGTAACGGCCAACAAACTTGACATCAATGATACCCAATATGATGGAACATGTAAAGGTAATTCTTCAGAAGACTTGCAGAAAGATGATGCATCCTATTCACCCCACAAGGTCCTTGCTCTAACTTGGCCCGTGATATGGGTACATCATGCATATATTGTCCTGGAGTGCATCTACTCTATTGCAATGCCATGTGCTTAGCCTACTGATCATGCATGTAAATATGTCATGCCTTCGTAATTTTCAGTACCTATTCCATTCATGAGTAACATGTTTTCAAATTCAAGTACTTTCATTCTACTCTATCGCAATGCCATCTGCTTAGTTTGGACATCATGCTTTTGAATATCTTATGTATTGTTATTCATCAGTATGTACTTCATCTGTCTACCATACCATGTTTTCTTACATTGAAGTGTTGTTCTGGTCTGTTGCAATGCCATATTAGTTTCCCAATCATACACACATATGATGCCTTAGCGTTTTTCTCTATGTATTCCGCTAGCATACAATTTTACATTCAACTAGGTGTTTTTTACTATGTTGTCTTGTTGTATTCCTAGTTCTTACATCATACTCCCTCTGTCCAGATTACATGTCACAAAAATGGATAAAATTGGATGTATCTAGAATTGAAATACGCCTAGCCCATCCATTTATTTCAGATGGAGGGAATACTTGTCAATATGCCATGCCTTTCTATTCGTCAGTACCTATTCCATCTCTCTGTTGTAGCATGTTTTATAATTGAAGCACCATTCTTCTATATAAGGCATGCAAGGGAAAGACGGCTATGTTAGATTCTGAAGGGTTACAAACAAGGTCTTTGCAAAAGATTCAAACGCCAAGAGATAGTAAACCAACTCAAGTGTTCATATATACTGCTCCAGCACTGAGAAACCCAACTCCTACCGATAATAAGCAGATTCCAGTGGACAAAGAACTAGTCCGCTCCAGTCCAGCAAAATATGTAAAATCCATTCTAAGAAGCGTGTGCGTATCCTTGCATCATGAAATTTTATAGCATTCTGATCATATTTTCTACATTTTTCTTACCCATCTCTCTTTTAGAAAATTAGCTTAAATGATAGAAGACTTTCTATACTGGGATCGTATTTGAGGAAAGTATCTTGCGGGAATTCTCTGTGCTCCAATGCTGATGTAAGTACATGTTGTATATCACTATATTTTTACATCAACATATATTTTGTTAATCGGCGCGAATCCAACCTTTATTTGATCTAAATTTAGTTGTAGCAAAATGTACAATTAAAGGCGACAATGTTGATTTTTCTAAGGGAAACTGTCTGGTAGTTTTGCATACTGAGCTGCATGAGTGTACTATCTCATATCATGCACATTAGTGAATTGTAGTGATGTTCTGGTTGCCCATTCATTCATTCATTGTGTCAATGTGGCTTTCATACTACCTTACTTGGTTGATGATAGCTGTGCCATATTGTGTTAATTTGGTGTAGGCTGGTGTGGTCTAGTTGCCCAAACGTATGTTGTGTCAATGTTGCTTTCGTATTATGACCTGGCCAATGATAGCAATGCTAGTGTGTTAATTTGGTGCAGGCTACTGAAGATAAGAAGACAAACTCTGAAAACAGCAAGGCAACCCCATTATTTCTTTTCAATAAATCTAGGCCAGGTAATATGGCAATGACTCTTGTTTAATCTGTTCGGTTCCCCTCCTAATTTATGTTATGATGCAGTGGTCGAGACACTCTCCACTATCAATAATACAAGCCTGCCAAAATCGCCATCTGAATCTGTTTAGTTTCCTTTATCTCAAATCCAACGGAAAAATGTATGTTTGTGAACCAATTACTGGCTGAAGCAATTTTGGAAATCTCGAAGGATTCAGAGGTGCACATTCTTGCGCAACAACAACTGATCAATGTTTTCAGAGACAGTGTACCAAAGAAGGAAGAACTTGCTCACATGCTTATGAGCGTCATCCGCGCTGAGGTTGCAGATTGTGAGGTCATAGATCATTAGGTTCTGCTCATTTATTTGCACTGGCATTAATCTTTGATTTCCCAGTGGATGTAATTTCCTGTCATATATGCTGGACGTGCAACATTTTTTCCTTGTATGCTTTACGTTTGCTTAGCGCGCCTCGCATTCCAGCTAACTGGTCGCTAGGAAGCTAAAAAAGTAGTGAAATTATTAGTTAGCACGAACAATCGTGGTCCCTATATGAAGAAAGCAGCCCACTACCCTTAATGGGCTCGTAGGAGCCAAAATTCTCATAGGCCATTGATTGATCGGTTTTGCTCCTGTCCCTAATTGATCATCATAATGGTCTCAAATTATCTAATTGGGCCTACAGACATGTTTGAACTTCAGTGGGCCCATTAAGTTAATGGGTTGTAACCATGCGGAAAGCTCTATTGTTGTCGAGTGGCAGGTGAGACATATGCCAATGGGTGGCTAATCATTGTGGGAGCCAGTAAGACATTGTCGGTGCCTGGAAACGGGATAAGGCGAAGACATGCACGCCGGCGAATCTTACCCAGGTTCAGGGCTCTCCTAGGAGATAACACCCCTAATCCTGCTCTGCGGGGTCTCCGCATAAGCACTAGATCAACAAGTAGCTACAAGATGCTCCTTGAGCTGTTTTGCTAGAGGAATAAGAAGGGCAAGGCTAGCTCCCCCCTTCTCTCTATGTGGTGTCTAAAACTCCAAGAGATCAACCCTTTACATGGGTGCCCTGGGGGATTTAAATAGGCCTAGCCCCAGGGGTACAATGGTAATCCGGCTGGACGTGGGTCTAGGCCGTCAGTGTTTGTAATCGTCGGCTTCTCCGCCGACCGCTAGGGCCCGCCGACTGGTGGGTCCCGCTGGCTGCCGGCCTCTTGGCCGACAGGCCTGGCCTGCCGCCCGGGGGTCTTGTTGGCTGCTGGTTACTGTAGCCTTCATCCTGGTGACGATGGCTTTGTCGGGATAAGCATGGCTACAGTGCCGCCGCCTGGCGGGCATTCACTGTAGCCTTACCCCATCTTATCTGCTTAATGGTGCACAAACTTCTAGAGCGGGGGCAGACCAACTGCTGGGTGCCGGCCTCCCGCCAAGCCGACTGGTCAAGTCCATCCGCCTTCTAGTATCTCTCTGGCAGGAGGGGCCCACCGCCTGCAAGCCGTACTGTCAGCCCGTCATGGGCGATGTCAGGGTCAACGTGGCAACAGTGCCACGCCGGACGGGGAGTGGCCGCCCCGTACGGCGTGTTGTAGCCACGCTCACTCTGGGATTCGGGGGTGGCAGGCTTCATTGTAGCCACGCCCCGTCTCATCGCTATTATGTGGGTGCCAACTTTGAGGGTATGGGTCAGGCCGCCTGCTAGGAGTCGGCTACTCTGGTTGCCAGCTGCTAGGAGTCAGCCCTCTTCGAGAGAGCTCTTAGAGCCTCGCCGCCTTCCAGCAGCCGGCCGGTGGTACAGCCGGCCAAGAGAAGGCGGCCCTGCGTCTTGGATGTTTGAGGGATCAATCGGCCCGATATTTTTTGAAGAGCCAGGGAGAGCCGGTTAGGCTACCCGTGGTCATTTACTCCGACAGTAGTCCCCGAAGCTGGTTGGGCTTCGCTGCTGAAAGGGGGACGAGAAGCCCGAGCAACTTCCTATCTCGAAGAGCCAACAACTAGGAGTCGGCCACAATCAGTCGCGCAGTCTTGAAAGTTTTGGAGTCTGAAGGCGGGAACCAGATGGCGCGCGCGCGTCGGGCGTTGGGCCGGCCGCCCGTGGTCTGCGCACCACGTGGCACCCATCGGCCGAACCAGCCTGCCAGTCCACGCGCGTGACGGGACGTCGCTGCAATCTGGGGCCTGCAACTATCGTGCCTCGGCCCACGTGCAAATCCTCTATGGCCGAAGTGGACGGGTGGACTTCTAGAGGTAGTTATCGCACGCCGTAAAGGCTCAATAATCGTGGGTCGTGGTGGAGTGGGTGCAGTTAAACCCACGACCCCCACGTCCCGCCCCCTCGACTTCGTCGCTCTGGGCTATAAATAGGGGGAGGAGGGGGAGTGGCAGACGCACGCACGCTCGTCCCCTACTCCACCATATTCCTCTTCTTCTTCTCCGTCGCCGTTGCTGTCTGTCGCCGCGCCGCAACTCCGGCCACCTTGTTGCGCCGTAACTCGTCGCCGCAGGGTCGTGCTCTCACCGTCGCTGCGCTTTCTCTATTTGCTTCTCGTCTTCATGGCGCGCGCCGGAGCCTAGAACGGCTCCAACGTCCATGAATACCACATCGATTTCCTCCGCAAGATGGGCGGTTGCCCGGCGAGGACTACATGAAGGTCCGCCTCGCGCTGGAGGGGGAGATCTCACCGGAGCCGGAGGAGGGCAAGCGCGTCATCTTCCGGTCGCATTGCCTACGCGGCTTCGGCCTGCCGGCAAGCAGCTTCTTCCGCGCCTTCCTTGGCTTCTACGGCCTCCATCCGCACCACCTCACTCCGAACATGGTGGCGCTGCTGTCCGCCTTCGTCACCCTGTGCAAAGGCTATCTTGGCGTCCTCCCCACCATCGAGCTTTAGGGGGAGTTCTTCTACTCAAAGCTCGGCACGGTCGTCAAGAGCGTGCCGGCACAATGCGGCGCCTTCGTCGCGGGGCAGAGGTCGGCGGCCGACAACCCATTCCCCCCATCACGCTGATCCAGTCGGTGAAGGTGTGGCAACAGTTGTACTTCTATGTGAAGAGCATCTTCTCGGAAGGCGACTGGGTCAACTTGCCGGCTTACATAGTCGGCCCGCCTACTGGGAAGCGGCCGAACTAGTCATACTAGTCCAGGTCGCTGTCAGCCTCGGGAGCCGCCGCCGTTTTGCTGCTCTGGGTGATGGTGATGTCGGAGGGCCTGACTGGGCCCGACTTGCTAACCGTCTTCGTGGCGCGCTGGGTGCTCCCGCTCCAGGGCCGCCCGCACATGATATGCCAGATGAGCGGGCATCTGGACCCAAGCCGGCTGTGCACCAAGGAGATGCCTCATGCTGAGGTAGCTCACTTGGTGAACTACTTCTCAAAATGCAAGCTCCCGGAGGAGGAGTGGCGGTTCGGCAAGGAGTCGTACTCGCGTGTGAATCGGCCACCGATGGTTAGTTTTCTTCTCTTCTTTTTTCTTTTGATGCCGAGTTCTCCTTGGCCGGCCTGACCAATCGGTCATAAAATAGAGTGCCCTCCTCCAGCCGGCAGCCAGCGCCGCGGGGCCGGAGTGTCAGTTCCTCCCTGACCGGGTGGAGACCAACATGGAGGACCCCGACTTGGGGGTGGCCGCCTTGGACGACGACGCCATAGGAGGAGGCGGCGATGCAGGCGGCTCAGGACTCGGGACTGGCCTCGAGGACTGGCCGGATGATGACGAGGGGGAGGTCGCCCCTCGCCACCAGCCGGTGTCCGACCAACAGGGCGCGAGTTCATCTGCCGCACCAGCCGCGCGAGGCGGCGCGCTGAAACACCGGGCTGCGTCGTCTATGTTTGGCAGTCGGCCGAAGAAGCCCAAGAGCTCGATCGCGGCAACCAAGCAGGACGAGGCGGCCGCGAAGGCGGTCCGCTTCCACAGGGTGGTGAAGGAGCCGCAGATGGTTTCTACGTAATTGCCGACTCCCTCACACATTCTTTCTTCTGTCTTGCCAATATTCTTCTGATTTTTCTTTGTCTTGCATACTGCAGAGCTCCGCTCTCTCTCGAGCGGTCTGTCGCTACCTACGTGGTTGGGCCGGCGACAGAGAGGAACGCAGCAGAGGGCGGCCGCTGCCAAGGCGACACAGGAGGCGGCGGAGGCGGCTGCAAGGGCGCAGGCAGACGCTGCGGCCAAGGCCTAGGCGGATGCCGCAGTGGCGGCGCAGGCGGAGGAGGCCATGCGCAACTAGCCCCCCGCAGCTCATCATTTGCCTCTGCTCTGTGGCGCCTGAGGTCCCGGTGGCGCCGCCAGAAGGAACTAGCGGCAACCAGCCGATTATGGAGAGGGAGGAGGGTGATGCCTTCGCCCCGGTGAAGGAGGTGGCTCTGCCCACGTCGACTGTGGCTGACCAAGACGGCCAGCTGAGCGTGCCACTCGTGCCGCCGGCTGTGAGGGCGGACCTTGTGGTCCGATCTCTGGCGCTCCAACGCGCAGGGAAGGCGGCCTCGGCGCCGTTCCGGCAGAAGGCCACGAGCTCGAGCTCGTCGGCCTAGGAGCTGGAGACGGCGAGTGTCAGCTCGCCGGACTGGACGCCGGGGGGCGGGACGGCCGTGCTGAATGCGGCGGCGCAGGACGTCTGGACTCGCCTTAATTCTCAGGCCGTCGCCTTGAAGAAGTACAACTAGGAGTTCCTGGCGACGCGGTCAGCCATCCGGGTAAGCCCTTCGCCCCTTCCTTCTTGCTCTTGTACTCTTCCATGGGGGCGCGTCAGCGCACCCACTAGGTGTAGTCCCCGAGTTCTGGGTCGGCTGCTGAGCAGGACGCCTGGAACTTCTAAGTAGACTCAGGTGCTGACTTGTCTTTATTTGCTCGTTTGTTCCTTTTGTAGGACTATCATAACCTCCGCGCGGCCGCCTTCAACTCCCATGTCCGGGAGCTGACTCAGAAGACCGCCGACTTGTCTGAAAGCCGGAGTAAGTGTTCATCTTCTATCTCTCGTGGGGGCGCGTCAGCGCACCCACTGGGTGTAGTCCCCGAGATTCGGGTCGACTGCTGAGCAGTCGGGCCGGATCTTTTCTGGCGACTTCTTTCTTATTGTTTATTCTTCTTTTGCTATCTTTGTAGAGGCGAATGCTGATCTGCAGCAACAACTGGGTGAGGCTCAGACCATGCTGCGTGCCAAGGAGGCCGAGTGCAGCACCGCGGCTCAGGAGCGCGACCGCCTCGCCAAGAAGCTGGATGACCAGGAGGAGAGCCATAAGGCGGCCCTGAAGGCGGTGAAGGACAGCGAGGCTGCCCTCCAAGCCGAGTACGAGACCGAGGCGGCGAACTGGGCCGAGTCGAGGCAGCCACTAAATGACGGCTACAGCCATATTGAAGACATGGTTGACAGTAGGCTGCCTCCCTCTTCGTCCCTTTGTTCACCGCCTGCTGCTTGTTCCGACTTCTGACTTCACATTTTTTCTTTTCTTATTCGTGCAAAGTACTTCCCCGACTACTCTATTGCCGCCAGCCAAGTCATCGAGGCCCACCGTAACGTGCAGAGGCATGCCGGTGCTGAGATTGCGCCAGATGCTCGCCGGACGCTTGAGGAGCAGCTCTTGGCCATCCAGGCCCGTCTCCAGCCAGCTCACCGCATGCTCCGCCGCCTTCAGCGCATTGGAGCCCAGGTGCTATCCGCCCTCTGGTCTAGCGAAGCAATTCCCCGCACCCCCAGTTGGACTGCCGACTGGCTAGAGGTGCCGACCAGCCACTTTGAGGCTTGGAAGGCTTCTGCAGCCCGGGCAGGCGCCAGGCGGGCGTTGGAGTTCGTCCGAGCATGGTTTCCTGGGCTGGATTTGTCCCAGCCGGCCACGTTTTAGCAGGAGGCCAACGAGGAGCTGGTGGCGGTGCGACCAGCTATCATTCAGCGCGCTGCAGCGATCGCCGAGTACACCGACACCAGCGTCTTCATTCCCGAGCTGAACGACGTCGGCGCTGCTCTGTCGGCGGAGTGGTTTGGGCTGAACCCGGCGGATGGTGAAGACTCGGCAGAGGAGATCGACTCCAGCGACGAGGGTGAAGAGGAGGAGGAAGAGGACGGTGAAGACACCGCGCCAGATGATGGAGCAGCCGGCCAGCCTCAGCCTCACCATGCCTCCAGCAACGAGGCATGTGCGAACACGCCACCTGCCACTGGCGATGACCAAGCCGAGACTCGCCAGCCGTCCACTCCCCCAGCCAGCACCGCCATCTCCACTGACCTGCCCAGCTAGCCCATTGCACCCTTGGCCTGAGCCTCCATGTTTATCTTTTGTCTTCCTGTTTGTTAGTCTTTGAACAATATTTGTTAAATTCGCACAATTCCACCCATTGGGGGTGTATTCAAACTAAGTTGAATGCCGACCCTCGAAGACCTTTTGTGTAAATATAATCTTGCATGTGTTTGACTTCCGACTGCGCTTGCTTTACATCTTTTTCCGGTTGTTTCCTTTGCCGCCCTCCCTTGGTCGCCGCCTTCCCAGGCGGACAGCTGCTCTGCTGTCCGTGGCTGGGAAAGTACTTGGTTGTGTGGGAGGGCAAGTACTTTAGCTTTCTTAGATTGTGGCAAGGTGAGTGGGAAGCCGGCCAGCCGGCTGCTTAACAACCGGTTGGCAGGGTGGGGAGCCGGCTTGTGTTATGTAAGCCCATTGGTCCTTAGCCATTTTTTGTGTGGGCATCTTTTCCTGCCTTTAACTCTTGCCAGTCGAACAGTCGATTCTGCGAGCTGCGACTTTTGGAAAGAGAGGGCTTAGGTGCCGGCACACTACTTGTCTGACTGCATGTGGTACTTAACATAATTCAAGGCGGCAAGTCCCCGGGCCGACTGGTCGAACCCGGTGCTGGACGAAGGAACAAATGTAGTGACACATTCATAGGCATGATACTCATCATATAGATAAAAGAGGGTAGTCCCCGAGTGCTCCTCGGGGGACCCGATGTCTTGTACTTAATACAAAAGATAGCGTACTTCGAAACTAGAACCGTCAAAAAAATTTGAGCTAGCGTCTCATCATATTCCAAATTACTCCACGCTATATTGAATTGCAAACCTGTTCACACCGATCACAACCTAAACAGTTTCCCACTTAGGAGCGTATTAGTACCACGCTATATTGAATTGTAAACCTATTCACACCAATCACAACCTAAACGGTTTCCCACTTAGGAGAGTATTAGTACTCGGTTATAAATACTAGTATGCCAAGATGATTGCACATTCCTCCTCAACTCCTCATCCACAAAAACAAACAAGTCATTCAGCATCCTTCCCTTGCGTCTACCATGGCCAGCATGAGTTCTAGGTCGAGAGATTGCCACCAGGGAGAGGCGAGCATGGAGGCGGAAGCACGAGAGATGTCCCGCCTCGCTGCGAAAGCAGCCGACATGTCCCGCCGCACGGAAGTAGCAGCACAGAGGTCCCGACGCGCCGCTGAAGCAGCACGGAGGTCCTGCCGCGCCATCGATGCAGTAGACTGGTCCGACCGCGCCGCGGAAGCAACAGAGATGTCCCGCCACGCCGCGAATGCAGTAGAGATGTCCCGCGCTTCTGCGGTGGCCTGGGAAAATTTCTCGCGGGCAGGCGACGACTGTTACAGGCGCATGCATGCGATCGTCCATAGCCAGATGGATCAGATATGCGGCTGGGCAAGGTTGCAGGATGACATGAAAGCCTCATTTGAATAGGCTACCGGCGGCATCCGGCAACTAAGGGAGGGCAATGAGAGGCTCTGGGCCGAGTGTGGCCTGCTGAGGGCGAAGATCGTCCGAAGTTCAGACCAGCAGGAGGAGACCAGTGCCTTGTTGAAGAGGACCGGCGTCATCATCAAGAAACTTATGGACGAGAATGACATGCTTCGCAATGAGCGCCAAAGGCTGGTGGAGGAATCGGTGGATGTTCTCAAGCAGCGTCTTGAGGACACGAAAGAGCTCATCGCCGCTCGCCGCCGCGGAGACTAGTTCCTGCGGCCTGCAGCAACACATCAAGAAAGTAGAGATCAGCGAGCCAGATCCTTGTATTCCTTCTTCTTTTGCCCTTGTGTATTTTGGGCGTAGCCGCATGTGGCTTTTTAATTATCTTTCTAGTTAGGTAAGACAATTACTCATCCTTATATATTCACCAGTCTTGTTATAAGTCGCAGTAGATGCTATATAGGTCCGTCGGATCTTACATCAAGATCCGTGCTTTCATATTTTCTTTTTTCTCTCTTAAATCTCAGTCGAGTGAGACATAGCCACGCCATTAAACAGAGGCTCAGGCGCCATTAATGGAGACCTTGGGAGAGAGGTGGACGGCAGATAGAGGTCAAAGGGCTCTCCTCCCGATAAGCACGCGCAGGGATCTGATCGCACGCCTCTCGTACTCAAATAGCTACCCTGCACGGCGCCTCCTAGCTAATAAAAAATGGGGACGCGTGGAGGCACATAAATGGTAGTAAATAGAACACCCACTATTTCAATAATACTTGTGTTTCCGATTGTAACGTGACTGCACTTGTTCCAAAATGACTTTGTTGATTGTTAATGTGTGCGCCTTCGCAAATCAGACTACAAAATTACCACAGCATGTTGGTGCCATATCATGGCACCAAGCCAAGTTTCATTATTTTCATGCATGTTTTTGATTTACAGGAATTAAAAAACTAAGTTTCTCAATGTTTCCAGCCCAGCCACGACGCCCAGAATGTTGAATTTCATTCCCATTTCTTGCATGGAACCTAGAAATTTACCCGAGGACACACATGTGATTTTTCAACCAACTTTGGTGCACTCTGACATGTGCTTGTATTTCAAATTTGAATTATGCACACAAAGGTGACACGTTCCCTCCCAGAACCACGAGCCTTCTTGAGAGAAGCTCCGATTTGAAGAAGCTTATACCAAAATTTGTTCCTATTCGGCCAATTTTTTACCACGGCATAGTACTACCATGACATGATACCATGTCAAGTTTCATGATTTTAAAACCAAGTTTCTCAATGTTCTCAACCAAGCCACGATGCCCAGATGTTTGAATTTTATTCTCATTTTTTGTATGGGACCTAGAAATTCACCCGAGGACACAAATGTGATTTTTAAACCAACTTTGGTGCACGGGAGCATGTGCTTGTAGTTCAAATTTGAATTATGCACATTAAATGACCAAAAATGCAATTAATGTGTAAATAAGGCCAAACGAAGCCGGAATAATTCCAAAATTTAACAGGGCACTCATGTAGTTCTATGTTGCCTTTGTAAATAAACTCAAGGGGGATAGCGTATATCGTTTCGCACTCAAAGGTGGCATGTTCCTTCTCAGAACCGCGAGCCTTCTTGAGAGAAGTTTCCGTTTGCAAGAAGCTTATACCAAAATTTGTTCCTATTCGGCCAATTTTTTACCACAACATGGTAGTACCATGACATGACACCCATGCCAAGTTTCATGATTTTCATACATGTTTTGAATTTACAAGAATTTTAAAACCAAGTTTCTCAATGTTCTCGGCCGAGCCACAATGCCCAGATGTTTGAATTTTATTCTCATTTCTTGCATGGGACCTAGAAATTCACCCGAGGACACAAATGTGATTTTTCAACCAACTTTGGTGCACGAGAGCATGTGCTTGTAGTTCAAATTTGACTTATGCACATTAAATGTCCATAAACTCAATTAATGTATAAAAAACGACAAACGAACCCGGAATAATTCCAAAATTTAACAGGGCACTCATGTAGTTCTATGTTGCCTTTGTTAAGAAACTCAAGGGGGGGGGGGCAGCGTATATCGTTTCACACTCAAAGGTGGCATGTTCCCTCTTAGAACCACGAGCTTCGAAATCGGCCCAATTGTTTACCACAACATGTTAGTGCCATGACATGACACCATGCCAAGTTTCATGATTTCTAGGCGAGTTTTGGATTTACATGAATTTAAAATCGAAGTTTCTCGATGTTCTCGGCTGAGTCACGATGCCCAGATGTTTGAATTTCATTCTCATTTCTTCCATGGGACCTAGAAATTCAACCAAGGACACACATGTGATTTTTGAACCAACTTTGGTGCACCGGAGCATGTGCATGCAGTTCATATTTAGATTATGCACATTAAAAGTCCAGAAACTCAATTAATGTATAAAAAGGCCAAACGAATCCGAAATAATTCCAAAATTTAACAGGGCACTCATATAGTTCTATGTTGCCTCTGTAAAGAAAATCAGGGGGGGAGGCAGTATATATCGTTTCACACACAAAGGTGACAGGTTCCCTCTCGAAACCACGATGTTGAGAGAATCTCCAGTTTTGCAAGAAGCTTATACCAAAACTTGTCCCAATTCAGCCAAAAATTATACATATGAAAACAGGGTTTAGATTATCCCGAACATCTCGCTACCTAGACCAATAATGTATATGATTTGAATTCAACATAAAATGGATACAAATATTTGAATTGGAGAGCGTATGGTACATGTAGTTCATAGTGAAATATGATTACTGCTATATTCATGTTTTTTGTTATCAAGCTAATATTTAAATTATTGTATAACTTGACAACAATCGTATTCAAATAAGGAAAATTGATTCAAATTTTGTCCATATGGTAGACAACAATATATATGTTCACATGGTGGAGTAAAATGTTCATATATGATGGAAGATCAAAATGTACGACTACATCAGTTATAAACCGCAAGATCACCTAACGATATATTCGAATTCAACATAACGTGGATTCAAAAATTGAAATTCGAGATCCTGGCATTTGTAATCATATAAAAATGGACATCACTCTTTCTTTTGGTGGGAATTGATTTGTTTTTTGTTGTTGTTGAGGGAAGTGCGAATCGATTTGGTACTGTGCAGGGTAATCTTGTTCTCCTGATTTTTTTTACATTTTTCTTGTAGTTTTTTTCAATGGCATCTATAGGAATATAGTAAAAGGGGACATGACTCTCTTGTGTCTTGTATGAATTGTTTTTTACATGTTAAGTTTGTTCTGCCGAACAAGGAATCCGCACCTTGTTATCCCAAATTTTCAAGCTCGAGTATCTTTTGTCTCACCTCCTTTGAAACTCTTGTCTCTTCAACCCGCGCCACGCCTTGTTATCCCAAAATTTTGATGTGCGCCCAGTCCTCCACCTCGAAGGAGCTGCCCCAACGTTCGCCTCGTCTATCGCGCCACCTCAATCCCCACAGCGCCGTCTTGACCTGCCCCACCAAAACCACAGCACCCTCACAAATTCCTCCGATGAAGTCGAGGCCAACTCGGCGCCACCAAGGAGGTTCTCTACTCACCGCTGCATTTTATCTTTTATTCTATCTCACGGGGCTGCCGGTGCTCGATATCGAGCAGACATGGCGGGTTTTCATCGACGGCGCCGTTGCCGGCCACATCATCCACGGCATCTCTCCCCCATGTCGTTGCTTCCTCGGCGGCGACTTCCACAATGCCACTAGGTGCAGCTGCTCCGGCTCTTGCTCGCGTTGCGGCTCTATTCTTGTTGTCAGTCGCGCTGCTGCTTTGCTCTTGCTCTCGCTTGCGCTGTTGCTACTGCTGCACGACCTCCGGCAGCTACAGGAGTTGCAGCTTTAGCACTCGCTCGTGGTGCTACTGCACGACTGCTCTCTGCTAGTGTGTTCCCTGCTCGAGCGTCTGCTGATTTAGATCACTGCTTCTCTGCTACTAGTGCTCGAACACCCTAAACATCTATTGCAATGCTTTGCTACTAGTTTAATCAGTTTCGACAGTAAAATTCAGTTTTGACTGTAAAGTTCATTTTCTTCAGTTAAGTTCAGAGTGAACAGTACTTACAGCATCTGTCGGAGCGGCTGTGGAGCAATTGATGCGTTTTACATCTAGCACTTTTTGGTGATGTATTTTACATCATATATTGCAGATGATATTAGGGTCCCACTTCAGATTAACATTGTCTGTCTTGTCTTGCTTTAGCCTCGTCACTGTACACCTCACCGGAGCTGCTCCAACAACGGAACCGTCCATCACAGCGGAGCAGTACCCTCGGCACCATTTCCAGAGGCCTCGAATCTTCTTCCTGCCTCTGACAGTCACACCAGCATCATCACCATCCTCCACGTCCAACCCAATGATGTTGAGATCCACAAGGCTATGCCAAAGAGGTTTTACATTCATCGCATCACTTTGTTACTCTGCATTCATGTCGATCCCTCAGGGATCCTTTGCTATGGAACTACTATTCGTGCAAATCTGTTAGAAGGAGTGGAGCAAAGCAAAACTGGAGGATTTTTTCCTTTGGTGTCTCTTTCGAAGAAAAAACGTAGGAATTTTATTCACTTGGACGTCCTTTTCAAATTAATATGCATGAAGAAGAGAACTAATTGTGTTATTTGCATAATAAGATTCTTATTTTTTTTCATTTTCACATGGTTTGACTTTAATTTGACCATGTTTCTCCATTCCTGTGTTCTTCCAATTCATGTGAACCAAACACCCAGGTTGACTGAAATCCTATGTTTCCAAATGCTCTGTTTTGCACGTGCATTCCTATCCTATTCCTGTGTTTTTCCTGTCCCTGTGTTTATAGAATCCTCCAATTCTATGGAGCCCTTACAGATTTACTTCATTCTCAGATAGGCTTCAAAGAAAACTCTGTGTGTTATGTCCTGCTCCTGCCGTGCCGTCATCCACCCCACCTGAGGTGCACCATCGACAGAAGCGTTCACTGCAGCAGAGATCTCCCCTGGAGACTTTCTTTCGCCGCCTCAGATCATCTTCCCCGTTGCCAGCAGCCACGCTAACTGCATTACCATCATCGACTGAGCAGATGAACCTGAGTACTACATAGTTCCAGAAGAGAGGTCGCAGTTTTTTGTGTTTGCTTATGTTATACATCAGTTATTATTACCTGCTACTTTATCGTTCCAATTTGAGTTTTGAAATGCCCATGGGTCTCATATCGAGCTAGCAACAAATAGTATATGTCTACTATCTGGTTCATATGGGGTCTTCTATGTGGTTCATGTTGGGTGGGCAACAAACAATAGATGATCCATTGTCTATCTTTTTAAACTGAAGCTATAATCTACCTGCTATCATTAGTTTTGGATCCATCCACTCGTTTGCTACCATCAGTCTTGATTTTTGCATGCACCCCTTAGGCCTTACAAAATATAACTATTTTTTTATTATGCATGTCAGATATTATACACAATCGTACTGAACATGTAGAGAAAAAGAGAAGATTGTTGCGTAGGAATATAATGTCATGCAGACGCCACTCCATGGTGGGCGAAGTGCCCCCCTCCTGCATTTCTAGATTGTATTCCAGAGGAAGACAACTGTTCAGATGGGGAGTCAGAAGGAGCCGACCACACCTATTTACCACCTAAGGTGTTTGCTCTAACCTGGCATGCTGATGTTGGTTATATCATGCATATATCGCCTTGCATTGCTTATATTATACATCTTATATGTCATCAGCTTAATTTAGATTTAATTTGTGTGAATGCCACCTGTTTGGTTTCTATATCATACTCCCACCATTCCTAAATATTTGTCTTTTTAGAGATTTCAACAAGTGACTACATACGGAACAAAATGAGTGAATCTACACTCTAAAATATGTCTATATACATCTGTATATGGTAGTCCATTTGAAATCTCTAAAAATACAAATATTTAGGAACGGAGGGAGTATATGGGAATTATGCAATGCCATCTTCTTTAGCCAGGCATCATATACATGAATCATGCAATGCCATCCTGTTTAGCCAGTCATCGTATATGTGAATTGTATCGTGCCATATTTTTTCCATAATGTACTCAATTTGTCAACAATGTTTATACATTCATCTACTCTTCCTGTGCATCAGCCATTTGAGTTGGTCATGGGAAAATCTGGAGTGAAAACAAGGTCTTCTGAGCAGTCAGTGCTACCTGTCGATGCAGATTTCTTGCTGGTTACATATAGCTCCTCAAAGGAGGATTCAGAGACAGATGATCAGTCGTATTCCCCCCACCCCCCGAGGTGCATGCTCTAACTTGGCTGCGGTATATTTCTCATATCATGCATATGGTGTCTTGCATTGCCATGCCATCTGCTTAGATTAGACATGATTTTTGCGAATGCCTCATGTTTGCTTTCCATATCAGATATGTGAATTATGCAATGCCATGTTTTTTAGCCAGTTATCATATATGTGAATTATGCACCGCCATGGAGCCAGGCATCATATATGTGAATTATCTCATGCCTTCTTTTTTTCGTTATGTATTCCACTTGTCGACAATCTGTGTATATTGAACTACTCTTCATGTGTATTAGCCATTTGAGCCGGTTATGGAAAATTCTGCAGTGAAAACAAGGTCTTCAGAGTAGGCAATGGTACCTGTTGAAGCATATATCTCGATGGTTACAGGGAGTCCTCAGAGGAGGATTCAGAGACAGATGACCAGTCTTATATCCCACCTGAGGTGTATGCTCTAAGTTGCAATGTTTATATTTCTCATATGATGCATATGGTGTCTTGCATTTCTTAGTTTAGACATCATATGCACAATATTGAACTCCATCTGCTTAGTTTAGAGATCATACATGCGAGTGTGAGCTGCTTAGTATATGAATCAATTATGTCAATTATATCATGCCATCCTGTATACTTAGACAACATGTATGTGAATTATTTCATCCCAACCTATTTTAGAATGACATCATATAGTTTTGTCATGTCATCATGTTTAGGTACTCATCATATGTTGAATTATGCCATTATATCCTGTTAAGTTATCCATCATATATCTGAAACTGTGTCATGCTATCCTGTTTAGTTAGGCATCATATATGTGAAATTGTGTCATGCTGTCCGGTTTGGTTTGACAACATATATGTGAATTACCACTATCGGTGTTCTGGGAACGGGGGTCCCCAGACTTGCCTGCCTGCGGCCCGCGGTGTGGCTCAAGGGGTGGCCCAGCATGGCCCATCTTCATCAGCACAAGCTCAAGACCCTCGCGAGGGGCCAAGCCTTGCGGGGTGGGCGACAGGACGCTTCCTCAGGCACATCCTCGTCAGGCTGGCTCGCGAGGAGGCAAAGAGATCAAGGCGGGGTACCTCACGAGGTGCCCATGACGCAAGCCATGACGACCAAAGCCAGGCGGGCGCCAGGCGGGCGCCAGCCTGCGCAAAGTCCTTGTTTCCTCTTTGGTGTATAGGGAGCAAGCGCAGACAAGAGTATCAAGCAAAGGCAGCCATTTCGGTGCAACAAGACCAAGACCAGCAGAACGGCAGGATGGAGGTCATCGTGGAGCCCAAGCCGGCGTCACCACCAGAGCCTTTGGCAGGCGAGGACCAACTTTAGTCAGGATAAGTGTACTAGATGTTCCCCTTCAAAATGGCCAATTGTTGGCGCCCTTCCCGCTCAATATTTGGGAAGAGGCCCAGGGCCTTTGCCTATAAATAGGACTAGCCACCCACAAGGTAGAGGGATGGGATCTTCTTCTGGAAGCCAGTAGAAAGGGCGACTGAACTCCCCCTTGTAGTTCATCGCACCAGCCAAGAATAGACCCTCGCGAGGCTGTTCTTCCTTGTATTGTTCATCATCAGCCCAAGAGGCAATCCACCACACCACAAACTAGAGTAGGGTATTACACCACAATGGTGGCCCGAACTAGTATAAACCCTGTGTCTCTTGTATTGCTCTTTTCATAGCTTAGATCCTAGCGAGGTGGCGAGGTGCAGGTAGGTAGAGGGCGAGATCTCCGCGCGCACCCCAGTGTTCGAACCTAGAGGGTCTGCCGGAACCCGAAATACGACATTTGGCGCGCCAGGTAGGGGTGCGCCGGAATCCACCTTCTGCCGCTTCGTGTCCCGTCGCATCGTCATCATCATGTCCGGCGACCAGGAAGGCAACCCTGATCCCTGGGTGGCCTGGCCCGCCCACGTAGATCCGCTTGCCCCGGGCAACCCCATCCAGCTCGCGGTCCGCAGGGCGCTGCGGGCCGCGGGCGGCGCGGACAGGCAGCGACAACTCTCATGACGCGGCAGGCGCGGTCAGCGGCGAGGGCCTCCCACCATGCTGCGGCCACGGCGCCGTACACCCGACGGGAGTAGGCGAACTCAAGGGCCGCGCTCACTGAGGCCCGAGAGCTACTGCAATGCAGGCTGCTGGAAGGCGGTCATGACATGCTGCTAGAACGGGTGGCACAGCTCCTGGGCTTCGCTGCCTCGGGGGCTCCCCCCTTCTGCACCCAACTCCCACCTCAGGTCCAGGGTGGCCCGCACGGAGGCTCCATGCACGCCCGTGCAGCCGCAAGCGGACTCCAAGGCCACCCCAACGCCGGCCAGGCCGTTAGCACCGAGCCAGCAGAGGCGCTGCCTCCGCCCCTGGCCATTGAAGGAGGACTCGTCACAACCCACGGCCCCGATGGGCCGCCGCGCTACCACCCCCAGGCGGGCGCCTCAAGCAGCACTGCGTCGTGCGCGGGGCACTACGGCGCGGCCTTCGGAATGGCGTCCCCAGAAGAGTACGTGCCCCACATGATGGACCAAGGGCACGCGCATGAGGACGAACAAGGCTCACTCCTCGGCCCAAGCTGGGGGGACGAGGCACCAGAAGCTGAGCTCTTCCAGGAGCCTCGGGAAGGCCCCATCGGCTACGCTGGAAACAACGATTATCAGGTACCACTAATTCCTCAGGAGCCGGCACACGCCAACCATGGACCGCAGGAGGTGCAGGTCACCACAATGGGCGGCTGCCCCACTTCCGCAGCTTCCTACCCCTCCGGAGGAGGGCGCCGGGGGCTGCAGGAGAGGGGCCAAGATCCGACATCACCACCGCGGGGTTCGGAGCAAGGCGTCCTTAGGAGGTAGGCCCTCTGCTGGGGAGGTGCCTCAGGGCCTGTCCCTGGCAGAGGACCTGTGGTCATCGGGGGAACCACTGGCGACCGCTCTACCTCATCGGCGGCGTCCTGGTTTACGGTCGTCGTCGGTGGCACTAGAGTGCGGCGCAAAGCTAGGCCCTCGTCTGGCAATATGAAGCAAGGCCAGTACCTGTGAAGATGACCCAGTGCATGTGATGCTCGCCGCCCCGTGACACTCTCATGTAATAATGAGTGGGGCTGTACACGCCCCAGAGTCTCAGGGGTGCCGGCCTCAGGCCCTGGGGCTCCCTCCCATGCCTAGTGGCAGCACTTAGCCCCGCGCTGGTGAGAAGACGTCCAAGACTAGACTAGGTGCCAGAAGCAGCCTTTTTTCTGCTTTCGTTGCTTTTCCCCTTGGTTGTCATTCCCCCCCGTTGAATTTAAGTTGGATTTGAGCTCGAAGATTTGCGTGTGTTCGGGGAAGGGGTGTTTAGTCTCGTTCGAGCAATCTCTCGTGTTCTGGTTACCACTTCGCCTCAGCTGCCTCCCCTCGTGAGCCCCTCATGAGCCGGGCCAGGCCAAGCTTGCGTGCAGCCTAGACTGCCGTCGCCGTGCCCTCTCAGGAGGTTTTCATTACAGGTTCGATGGGCTCGTTCAGGAGACGCTCGAGGCACCACAGCCCTCCGCAGGCTGACTCGAGGCCCACACGGGTCTAAGGTAAACAAGCCAGCCAGCTCGTTGCAAAGTCAGCCGCTTGGCGCAGGCGTACGGGTGATATTGCATCTACTAATACGCTGAGTGCGAGTTTTTACATGAGGGGCTCCCCCTCCCAAAATGCTCTTACAACCTTCAGGGCAAGGCCCGAACTCTATATGCGCAGGGTAAAGAAGCAGGGATAACACGCGGTCAATCGGATAAATTCCTCAGGAGCGCCTCCTGAATCTTCGCTGGCATTGCTGGCCTGGCCGTCGTTCTCCGCGCCGTCGGCAGCGGCGTCAGGGCCATTCACCATGTCACCTTCATCAGCAGCCACGACCGCGTCGTCGTTATCAGAAGCGAAGGCCCTGACAAGGGCATCCACGTTGTCTTCCACCCAGCGCGCCAGGTTGCCCCGGACAGCCTGGGGTACTGGGGCGATGGCGGCGTCAAAGTCGAAGTTGGGGTCCATGTTCTGAAGGTAGCTGAAGACACGAGAGAAGGCGCGCCCGAGCAGGGCGCGGATCCTCTCCTCCACCACCCTGTTGGCTCCGACCAACCGCGCCTCCAGCCGCATCACCACGTCGGTGAAGAACTGAAGATTGCCAGCATAGTTGACTGCGTGGGGCTCATCAACAGCCGCCTCGCAGATGTTACCCAAGGCTGCGTTGGCTCTCTCCCGGAGCGTGGTGAGCATGGGGCCATGCTCGTGCTCCAGAAGCCGCCGCTGGCGTATCTCGTCCTTGTTCTGCCGCGCAACGGCCTCAGCCTTGTCCACCCGCTGGCGGAGAAGAAGCGCCTCGGCGCGGGAGGTAGTCACCCCCTCCTGTGCCACGTCGAGGGCGGCCCGGGAAGCGTTGGCCTGCCGCGTCACTTCCTCCAGCTTGGCCCTCCGGGCGGCGGTCCTGCCTTCTGCCTCGACCTGAATCAACCCCAGCCTCTCCTCGAACTGGCACTCAAGGTTCAAGCGGGCCGTCGCCACCCCGCGTTCAATCTCTTCCACCTGTGTCACCAAGCGTTCTCTCGTCTCCAGACGTTCAAGATCACGTGCGCACTCAGCAGCTTCCAGCGTCAGTGCCTCCTCATGCCTCAGGAGGTCTGCCTGGTCGACCGAAGCCACCTTCATCGATGCAAGGGCCGTCTCGCGCAGCTCCACCTGTTGCTCCAGGGAGTGGCACCGGGCCAAGAGTTCCCGCGCCCGCTCCTCCAATGCCTCGCGCCGCCGGTCAGCCTCTCAGGCCTCCTCGACGGCCCGGGAACGAGCCTCCCAAGAGGCCGCCAGCAACGCCTCGGCCTCCTCGTTGTCGATGTCACGCTGGTGGCGCGCAAGGGCAACAGCCACCTTCAGCTTGCGCCTCTCTTCAGCCAGGCGCAGGCACTCAGCCTCAAGGCGCACATCTTCATTAGCAAGCTCTTCACCAAGCCGGCTCACCGCTTCAGCCGCCCTCCGGAGAAACCCTTGGCGAAGAACGCGATGCCTACGGGTGCGCTCGAGCATGTCTTCTGCATCGTCCTCCGCCACAAGTAAGCGCGGGGGCCCGCGAATCAGCACTCCCTCTCTGGACAGGGGGCTGGGGGCTGGCGTCCTCGCGATGGCCGGGCACTCCTCGCTAGAAGCCCGGCCAGGAGCCAGCCCATCCCCAAATGAAGAGCGCATGGCCGACCTCAGCCAATCGCCATCCACGATCAGACGCGAAGCCCAAGGCAGGCTGGCTATGCCCCGAGGAGGCTCGCGAAGGAGGGTCGCGAGGCGCATATGTCAGGACCCCGACTCAATGCCACATCGATCTAGCATGTAACACCTCATATCACTTTGTGGCCTCACACACGGTTTCCCCACGGGTGTCGCTTTACCTTTGCCCGGGACCATTTGCGCCTTTTGGCACACGTATATGATAGTGTCGCTAGCATCCATATGATAAGGAGCCCGGGCTGACATGGCTAGTCGTAAACCCAAAGTGGCACAAACTTACAGGGACAGGCATCCATGACCCAGCATCAAACGTGTCGGTCATCAGCGAGTGAATCCAGGATGTAGCACTGGGCTAGCAGGACTCCGGTGAACCGGGCTATAGCGGGCTAACAGGACTCCGGTATTCATCGCGTGACATTTCCCCGAAGGGACAGACACAGGAACGAAGAAGGACACATGCCGGCCAGGCTAAGTGTTCCGGAGCAGTAGCAAGCTACCATGGCTCAGTGGAAGCACTAGGAGACATTTCCTGGTAAGAGAGGCTACTAAGGATAAACAACTAGATAGTTAGATCCCACACATACCAAGCATTTCAATAACATACACACAATATGCTCGATATGTGCAAATACAACATGGCATCACAACATGACTCTACAACTCAAGTATTTTATTCAATAGGCTCCGAGGAGCGAGATATTACAAACATGGGTCTCATGACCCAACACTCAGAGCATACAAGTCAAAGCACAAGCGGAAGCTTAACATGTCTGAGTACAGACATCTACAAATGGAAAAGGCTGAGAAGCCTGACTATCTACTAGATCCTGCCGAGGGCACAAGATCGTAGCTGAGGTAACAAGCTAAACGTCGAAGTCCAAGCGGAACTACTAGCGAGACTGAAGTCTCTCTGCAAAAACATAAATTAAACAACGTGAGTACAATTGTACCCAGCAAGACTTACATCAGATCTAACTACATATGCATCATTATCAACAAAGGGGGTGGTGGGGTTTAACTGCAGCAAGCCAGCTTTGACTCGGTGGCTATCCTGTACTACGACTGCAAGTAACTCTTTTGAGGAGGCGCACACGAGTCCACATATTCACCATATCAATACACCACTATGGATCTGCTCCCGTCTCCCTACGAGAACGCCATCCATAGCACTCACGCTTATCTTGCGTATTTTAGAGTATCCACTTTCACTTGTCTATGAACTGTATAGGCAACCCAGAAGTCCTTTTCCGCGAACACGGCTATTCGAATAGATAATGTTAACCCTACAGGGGTGTACTTCTTCACACACGCTCTCACCACTTACCGCCGTTTACACGACATGTACACGGCAACCTTCAAGCGGAAGCCCAGCGAGGGTGTCGGGCACGGCCTGACTAACCACACAAGTCTCTCGTCCAGGTTTATCACCTATTCCGGTTCCATACGCAAGGAGATCCGGCCGGGGTGTCGCTCACGGCCCCAAACGATGTGTGCAGGGTTCCCAAGCCCACCTCGACGGGTGGATCTATGCTTGGTACACCGTGCCACGGTGCCTAGTCTGTCCCAAGCCCACCTGTACCGGGTGCCACTTGGTAGACTACTAACACTACCTACAAACACCAGAAACTAGTTGCAACTCCTGGACAGAGATCAAGTTGATTAATAAGTCGAGAGAGTCAATTAAGGATCCCAATGTATGGTAGTAGCTGTTCATGGATCACAAACACAGAACTCAGTTCCTGAGGACGGCTGCAATGAGACAACCCACCATGTACTCCTACATGGCCTCTCACCGCTACCTTTACCAAATCGTGTTCACACACTTAGCTCACACACAGTAGGACATGTTTACACACCTCCGATTCATTCCCGATGAATCAAACCTGACTCAACTCTAAGTAGTAGCAGGCATGACAAACAAACATGAATGAGTAGGCACATCAGGGCTCAAACAACTCCTACTCATGCTAGTGGGTTTCATCTATTTACTGTGGCAATGACAGGTCATGCAGAGGATAAAGGGGTTCAGCTACCGCAGCACATAACATATGAATCGGTGTTGTCCTAATGCAGTAAAAGAGAGCAGGGGCGAGAGAGTGGGATTTTATCGGAATGAACAAGGGGTTTTTGCTTGCCTAGCACTTCTGAAGATATAAATAGTTCTTCATCGGTGTCATCAATCTCATCGTCGGTATCACGTCTATCGAGAGGGGACAAATACCGGCAAACAAGGAAGAACACAATCAATGCAATGCACAATATGATGCATGATCATGACATGGCAATATGCTGTGATTTGAGCTAATGCAACTAGCAGCAAGTTAAATGGAGTTGGTTTGAACCCTAGGTTTAAATTCAAACTCCATATGTGGATATTCATATGCCATTTATATGACTTGTGCTAAACAGCAGCTATAAGTTGTTCTAACATGCATGAAAATGAGACAGATAGATAGATTGGATTTTTCTGATCATTTTTCATATATAAATTATTTAATTTGGAGTTACGGTTGAATTTCTATGAATTTTAGAAGTTTAGATCATTTTCTGGAATTTCCTGAAATATTTTAAATCCAGAAAACAATTACTGTGTCAGCATTGCGTCACTGTGATGTCAGTGGTCAACGGGGCTGGTCCAGGTCAAACTGACCTATGGGCCCTGCGTGTCAGTAGTTAATTAAACTAACTAATTTTAGTTAAACTAATCTGGTTAGTTAGCAGGGGGGCCCACTTGTCAGGGTCTCAGGTTTAGTTTAGCGAGGGGATTAGCACCTAACAGTGGTGATTAGCACTAACTAGCATCTAACTAATCCGGCTAGTGCCGGCCCCACATGTCATTGACCCAGGTGGGGCCCGACCAGGGTCAAAGTGGGTCAAACCCACCGGCGACTCGACGCCGGCGAGGCCCAAGATGGTGGCATGACTCGGAAAATGCCCACAGGGCACGGACGAGGCCGTTCTTGGGTTCGTTGGAGAGCTCTCGCTGGCGCGCATCGAGTGGTGGTGGTGGCCGGACCTATGGTGGCCGGAGCCGACAACGGCGTGCTCCGGGGCTGCTGCCGGAGTTCGGGTGGTCGCGGGATCGGTATTGCAGCTCGCAAGCGAGCCAACTGATGCGCTGGGGCTGCTCTATGGGGTGCTACGAGCGTGTTGGAGTCGCCGGGGTGACCAAATGGTCACCGGAGCTGCGTTGACGGCGAGCTCGACCGGCGGCGTGCTGCGGGCAGCAAGGGGGCGACGGCTACGACGAGCAAGAGGCAGCGGGGTTAGGGGGATTAGATGTAGGTGCTCATAGCGAGGTCGTAGGTGATCTCAGAGGGCTCGGGGACGGCCTGGTGATGACGAATCGGTCGACGGCGGCCGCCGGAGCAGAGGACGAAGATGGCGTCGACGACGGTGCTCCAGGGCGTCCAACGTCATGTGGCTCGGCGGAGAGGACGGGGGCGTCACGGCGGAGGCCATGGACACGTCGGCGAGGCGAGGGAGGGCCTGTGGCCGTGGCTACGGCGAGCAGTGGCGACGGTGGCGCTCGGGTGTGTTCAGGAGAGAGCCAGGGAAGGGGAGAGGGTGCAGCGAGTGAGGGAGAGGAGCGAGGGGACACAGGGCATCTCCGTGGAATCGCTAGAAGGGCCGAGAGCCTCTCGGTGGCAAGCAGGAGGTGGCCATGGCGGCGCGCGCGGCCGACAGGCAGCTGCCTGCCTGCTCTGGCGGAAGGTGGCCGATGACTGGCACTTGCCAGGTGGGCTGGGCCGGCACAGTGCCAGGCCAGGTGGGCTGCAGGGTGAGCGCCAGATACTTCTGTCTCTATCTTTCTTTTCTTGTTTTCTTTTTCTATTATTCTGTAGCTTCTAGGCTTTATAAAAAATGTCAGGGCTTTCCAAAAATCATGAAACTAATCATGACTACTGTTTGGAATATATCCAACAGTAAACATTTTAGTTTATGAATATTTGAGCATTTAAAATATTTAATAGCATTTAAATGCCCAAATGCAAATACTTTATGATTTAATCCAGAGCCCAAATATGTCATGGAAAAATGTGCAACACCCCTGGTTATGTTTCCATCATTTTCCTGAAATGATGAACATTTTTGAAAGCCATTTGGACTAACTGGAAATATTTTAGTTGAACCTAGTTGAATTCATTTGGTGCTAGGGTTTAGGCAATCCCTATTTCAGGTTTAACTGAATTTTAAACATGATGCAACACCAGATGCTAGCACTATGCATAATAGAACTAGGGATGTGACAGCATAGGGCCGCGATGCACCACGGGATGGCTCACCTCTCCGGCCGGCCTCACCGCAAGGGCTCTGCTGGAACTCGGAGCGCTCGAAGACGGTGGAGAGGGCGGAGCCTGGGGGGCCAGTCACCATCACTCGGTTCTCGCGAGGCCCCGTGAGGCTAGCGGGGCGCAACCCCCATTCGTCGAAGCCGGGCATCTGCTTCACAAAGTCGCCCTTGTTCGAGCAAAGGTACAGCAAAGCCCCCCCTTGCCAGACGCTGCCGGGGGAAGGGTCCCCAGTCAAGACCAAGAGCACCTTCCTCAGTGCTTCGGGCGTCAGGTCCTCCTCCTGGAGCCTCATGCGATCTTCACGCCCGCTGAAGGCCCACATCCGGCGGGAGTGGCGCTGGAGAGGAGCAATGCGGCGTAGCAGGAACTCCTTCACCACCTTGGGTGCCGTCACACCGAGCACCCTCAAGAGCGCGAAGCGATGCCAGACAAAGATGAGCCGGGGGCTCGTGAGCGTCTCCTGGCCCCAGCCTGAATTGGGGACAGCGGGCGACATTGGCTCCGAAAGCAGGGGGCTGGGCACCCCTACATCCACGTACAGCCACCGCTCGCGGAACCCAGGCGCGGACGAAGGAAGGCTGAAATCAATCCCTGAAGCCATTGTTTCTGGTGCGGCAATGAAGCTCACGCACCTTGAGCATTGGGTGGGATCGATGAGGCGCAGAGAGAAGAAGTGGTGCAGCAAGGCAACCGAAGGAGGGATGCCCATCATTGCCTCGCAAACAAAGGCGAAGACGGCAAGAAGAGTAATGGATTCAGGACCCAAATGCATCATATGGATCTGGTAACGGGAAAGCACATCGTTGAAGAAATCGGAAAGGGGGGAACCAATCCCACCCACAGGGCATCGACAAAGTACTGGACCTCGGTGACCATCCTGTCGATGGAGAAGTGGGATGCGGGCCAGGCCGTCGTCCTCCCGCACTCGTAGAAGATGGTGGCCAGAGCAGAGCTGACCTTGCCCAGGCCTTCTCGGTTGAGTATGATCGACCGATCGACGGCGGGAGCCGCTGACGACGGTGAGCGAGGCGGAGGCACCGGTTTCTTCCCTTTTCCCTTCTTCGTCGGAGCCATGGCAAGGGAAGAGGGAGGATTCGAGATTGGATTGGAAGCAGAGACTAGAGCTCGAGCGGAGGAAGAGCAGGGGATGCTCGAGCGGCAAAAAGAGGAAAGACTGTGTGCAACCACGGGTCCGCCTAGCTGGGCGCAAAATGAGGAGGCGTGGGGGAGCAGGGCCACCCACGTCCAATCAACCGCCACGGGTTCGCACTTACCCCTTCGCTTCTTTGTTCAGCCAAGTCCGGGTGCGCCTTGGGCACGGGGGCTACTGTCGGCGTTCTGGGAACGGGGGTCCCCAGACTTGCCTGCCTGCGGCCCGCGGCGTGGCTCAAGGGGTGGCCCAGCATGGCCCATCTTCATCAGCACGAGCTCAAGACCCTCGCGAGGGGCCAAGCCTCGTGGGGTGGGCGACAGGAGGCTTCCTCAGGCACGGCCTCGTCAGGCTGGCTCGCCAGGAGGTAGAGAGATCAAGGTGGGGTACCTCATGAGGTGCCCATGACGCAAGCCATGACGACCAAAGCCAGGCGGGCGCCAGCCTGCGCAGAGTCCTTGTTTCCTCTTTGGTGTATAGGGAGCAAGCGCAGGCAAGAGTATCAAGCAAAGGCTGCTATTTCGGTGCAACAAGACCAAGACCAGCAGAACGGCAGGATGGAGGTCATCGTGGAGCCCAAGCCGGCGTCACCACCAGAGCCTTTGGCAGGCGAGGACCAACTTTAGTCAGGATAAGTGTACTAGATGTTCCCCTTCAAAATGGCCAATTGTTGGCACCCTTCCTGCTCAATATTTGGGAAGAGGCCCAGGGCCTTTGCCTATAAATATGACTAGCCACCCACAAGGTAGAGGGATGGGATCTTCATCTAGAAGCCAGTAGAAAGGGCGACTGAACTCCCCCTTGTATTTCATCGCACCAGCCAAGAATAGACCCTCGCGAGGCTGTTCTTCCTTGTATTGTTCATCATCGGCCCAAGAGGCAATCCACCACACCACAAACTAGAGTAGGGTATTACACCACAATGGTGGCCCGAACTAGTATAAACCCTGTGTCTCTTGTATTGCTCTTTTCAT
The DNA here is from genome assembly GCF_018294505.1 of Triticum aestivum. NCBI lineage: Eukaryota > Viridiplantae > Streptophyta > Magnoliopsida > Poales > Poaceae > Triticum > Triticum aestivum. The sequence goes on along the minus strand of NC_057810.1, from coordinate 524,197,813 downwards.
AGCTTTGATCCTAGCAAGGCGGCAAGGTGCAGGTAGGTAGAGGGTGAGATCTCCGCGCGCACCCCGGTGTTCGAACCTAGAGGGTCTGCCGGAACCCGAAATCTGACAACCACATATGTCTATCATACAATGTCTGTACATTCAATTTCTTTTCTTGTTAATCAGCCATTTGAATTGGAGGGGGTGATGGCAGTATCTAAGGGAGCAAAAACTCATTCTTCACAAAAGACAGTGCTACCCGTCGATGCAGATAGAACCATGGTTGTACTGGCCCACAAACTAGCCCCACGACACATAATCGAGACTCTTCCAGATTGCACACTTACACCGTTGGGCAGAGAACCAGCTACAACCCATCTAACCGCAACCCCAGCGGATAGTAACCCACTTCTAGTTGACAAAGCACCATGTCCACCATAGAGTACCCACACACGAGTAGTTTGTAAAGCTACTGTTGTGCCCAAAGCACGAAGACCACCACAGCTAACCCAAACTCCACGTTTTAAGCGGAAGAGCAACTGTTCTCTAGATGGCGCAATAGGTATGTTTTAAACCTATTTCTTTAACTAGATTGCTGTTCTAACTTCTTGCTCTATGTTGATTTCTGTTTAAGTTATATAAACAATTATGTTCTCATGTGATGCACATTACAAGTGCTGCCAATGCAGTGTATTTTCTCACACTTATATTCTGTCTATGCTGTTGTGTCTTAAAAATATATGAGTTGAACTGTGTCTCTATCTTGATTAGGCAACATAAACTAGAATTATATGGACTATACACTGACCATAGTACATATATATATATATATGTTTGTTTCATGTTGTTATCTTGTCCACCTTACTACTGAACCGGTTTACCAAAATCAGTTTCGTATACTACAAGCTAAACCTGTGATTGTCTGCTTGTTTCTCTTGTAGTATGCAACAAAATATTGGGGAAGAGCACCCCAATATGCAATGGTAGAGAAAGTAATGCAGATAAGGTTCAAGATAGTGAGACAACCCTCTTGGTCTCCATGAAAGGTGATAAAAATGATCTTGTAGACAGTGAGAAAACCCCATAGTCCTGCGTTGATGTAGTGTTCGAGTTACTGGCCAGTACCGCTGGCACAAGCTCTTCGAACTCGTTTCCTGAATCACTTCGGCTTCTTTAGTTTCATCTACAAGCTGAAAGGCATCAGTCAGCTGTGCTACGACAAGAAGCCGAAGGACTGAGGAAGTCCCTGCAGAATTCAGATGCGTACTTTCTTGCGCAACAGCAAGCGCTAGAGGATTTAAGCGCCAAACAAGAGAAAGTTAATAAGCTTGCTAAGTATCTTGCCAGCATTATGGATACCCAGGATATTGTTTCTTGAGCTCTTCCGAAGTGGTTTATGTTCTGGACTTGTTTTGTTGCGGCGTTTATATGCTGCTTTGTTCCCTATATTTGCACTGGTGGCGAACATTGATGCCCAGTGGATGTAATATGTGTAATAGCCGTGATAGCCTAGAATAAGTTGCTTGCTTATTTTTTCCTTGTTGTCTTGTTTATTTGTTTGCTTGTAGTCAGTGCAGTTCTTTTTCCGCGGTTTGCTAGTGGTTGCGATAACCTATTTTTTAAACTTGGCCACAATAACCATGGGCTAATATTTACTGTAGTGACATTGGGCCTCCTATGGGCCGTAGAAACAATGGGCCTTCTATGGGCCGTAGAAACAATGGGCCTTCTACGGGCCCTAGAAAAAATGGGCCTTCTATGGGCTGTATCATCAATGGGCCTTATACAGGCCATATGATCGATTGGCCAAACATGGGCCAATAACAGACCACATTATGGTCGTAAACAGGCTAGAGTTGCATTCATCCGTTCATGGGCCGACCATAACGGGCCATCGTTAATTGGCCGTATTTGATAACGCTTCAAAACCGGCCCAACGAATTAACGGACCACAAACGGGCCGACTGTAACCACGTGCTGAATTTGGCCCACAAGCAAAAAATGACAGTAACTGTGGGGACCCCGACTCGCAAGTCGTGATCACCGAATGCACGTGTACAGTGATCCCAGAGATCAAGCTCACTGAACACACAGAAGCTGAATAACAAGAGTCTTACATCCATACATACCGTCTTACACAAATAGTGACCAACATGGTCAAGTCTTACATCGATAAAGCCTTAAGGGCTGAACATCAAATGAAACATAGCAGCGGAAATCGTCGTCGATAAGTAGAACCCATGCCATCTGCCTTAACCCTACAGGCATTCTGACTGGGAACGTCCTAGTTCGCATGATCGTCTCCAAAGAACTCTTCTTCGAACTCCGGTTCTCCCATGCCTGGTCAATTAAATAACCAGTGGCAAGCCAATGAGTACTTTGAATGTACTCGCAAGCAACCCATGATTTGGTTCAAGGTACAGTAATGCATGACATAGGTAAAGTTTTGCATAAAGCTAGTTTTGAGTGCAGGACATGTTCAACATCCTATAAAGCATGCATCAAGAGAATTCAAGTAACCATAAGATCTGGTCACAGATATGAACATAAATAGAAAGGGGCACCAACCCATTTATCATAAACAGAGAGGGCACCAACCCATCTCAATCGTGTCAAGTCCTCTGACTTGATCCAAGACAACACCATCATCCCACACACACCGGGTTTGAAAACAAGTGGACGTAGCCCAAGAGCGGTTACCCAACTGTCCTTGACCGTGGACACGGCTATTCGAATAGTTTTACACTCTGCAGAGGTTGCACACTTTACCCACTAGATCCGGGGAACTTCCGTGTCATCCACGACCCGCGGTACCTCAAGTACCCGGGGTAAGCACCCGATCACTACCTTTCCCTAGACGACACTAACATGGAGTCCACTCGATTGGTAGTAACCCCCGTGCCGAACATTTCACATCATAAAGTTGTGGAGCCTCGCTCCCATTTTCATCACATACCACAAGCACGGGGGACCAACGGTGTGTCCGGTGCCCTGTGAAAACAGTCATGGCCGCCCTACCTGGCACGACCCCATCCCAAGAGAGAGCACCAACTCTCCCCCGTCACTAGTAATGCGGGCTCCAAGCTAGTATCGGTCTAGGTACTCAATAATGCCCTTTCCCATATAAGGGTAGAGTGGTTGCGCATGTAAGGTTGGAATAACGGTCGCAACTCCGACCAATCCGTTTTGAAAACAACACACACCTTCCTTGGCACACCACTTCGTCATCAAGTGGTCACCCATCTCATCATCTCCCTCGGGCATAGGTGGCACCCGACGGGGTTTTCGAAAAGACTTTTGAAATCACATTGCCTCCTTCACCATGCACAAACCCACCCCATTTGCGTAGCATCTACATTTGCATCCTATCTACTCCCATCGGCATAACCCTCATAAGAAGGTAGGGCCATGCACACTGCAAGTATCAACGAGGAAGTAATCGTGGTAACCAACCCACGTGGTTCACCATCTCATCATGATTCCGATGCATCGATAATAAAGAGCTAAAAATGACATGCATATAAAGGGGTATCATAGTCATGGTCAAAGGGTTGCTTGCCTTGGTTGGCTTGATCTTCAAAGTCTTCAGGCTCTGCTCCTCCTTCTTCCTCAGCTACCTCGTCAAACACGGGATCTAACGTCGCAAGAAAACAACGGGAAAAATAAGACAATAATAAAAACAGAAAAGTCAAAGTGCTCACAAAAATGTCAACTTATTTTTGTAAAATACTAAGAGGAAGGCTAGGAAGGGGACAACTTTTGGTTTTGGTTTTGGAGCAGCAAAATAGGAGTTATGGATTTTCAAAGGCCTATTTAAATGCTAAAAACCACATTTAAATATTTACAGAGAATAAAAGGTGGTTGGATTTGAATGAAAGTTGCACCATTAAATAGGTTGCAATATTCTAGGAATTTAGAAATTGGAATCAATGCATTTGGATTAATATTCTGTCCTGTGGAATTTTTGGAAATAATACAGAAAAGGAAAAAGAGAAACGGCGCTGTGCCACTGGGCCAGAGAGGCCACAGCAGCAGCAGGCCCAGGGGGGGGGAAACCCAGCCCACGCGGCCGCCACATCGAAGGCGTAAAGGCTGAATACGCCTTCAGCCGACGGCGGATCGGTGCGCGCGCGCGCGCACGTTTTAAACCTGACGGGTGGATCCCACCCGTCAGGGCGTGTGGCTGACGGGCCGGCCCCACGGCGGCCGTCGTCTACCTCCGGCCAGAGGCGACGGCGAGCTCGCCGGCGGCGATACAGGGCACGGGAAGGGGCGCGGAGGCTACCGTTGGAATCAGGAGCGAGTCGCGGTTCTGGTGGTGGTGGAGACGGTCGCCGGGGTGGCCTGCTTCGCCGGCGACGAGGTCCCGCGGCGGAGGTGCTTCGGGCGCCGGTGGTTCCGGCCGTTTCCGGCTGCAAAACGAGGGGGAAAGAGAGGGGAAAGCATCAGTGAGGCGAGGGGAGTCCAGTTCGAGAGAGAAAAGGAGCGGAGGAGGCCTGTACCCGCAGATCGACGGCGACCCGAGGCGGCGGAGCTCGAGCTCGATCTCGAGCTCGGGCGGCTCTGGAGAGAAGTGGGTGGTTCCGGGGGTGGATTGGGTGTGTGGAGGGGCGACAGGGAGGAAGAGAAGGGCTCGGGAGCGCCTTATATAGGCTGGCCGCGGTTCACCGTGGGCGTGGCCTACGGGCGCCCGCGGGATCGGCTCTGGAAGCCGTTGGAGAGAGGTTGGAGCTGTCCACAGCGCTCGTGGGGATGGAGTAGGGCGCCAGGGAGGAGGAGAGAGAGCGGGGGAGTGTTCTGGCGCCCGCGCGTGTGAGGCCGGCCATTGGCCGAGCCGGACGGCGTCGGGCACGCGCTGCAGGAGGGGAGAGAGAGGGAGAGACAATGGGGACGGCACGGCGGCGTGTCGCAGACGTCGAGACACATCAACTGGCGCGATGGGAAGGCACGAGGCGGTCGGGAGGCGCGGTGTCAACGGTCGGCGCTCTGGCAGGCGCTCCAGAGCGCGACTTTGGCCGGCATCCGCGGGTTTTCCGCGTCGCGCGCGCGTCCTTTTCTGTCTGGAGGCTACAGTGGAAGGGGGCAAAACCTGGAAAGAGCCTGGGATGCTCTGGGGTGCAGAGGGGAGAGAGAGAGGCTGGGAGAGAGAAGGGAAGCTGTTGTCCAGAGAGGACAAACGTGATTCCCTCCTTCCTCCACATTGCTTCCTCGGGTAGAAAAGTGTCTAAGTGACAGAGGGGAGTGAGGAGGGGTTGTGGCAAAAAGATGAACTCAAGGAGATGAGTGAAAGTGGCAAAAATAGGCTTTTTAGTATTTTGCCAGAAGGTGTTTGATGGAGTTTTGGGTAAGCTAATGACTCCCACTGGCCAAGATACTCCAAGGGGTGAAATGTCACATATATTTAGGGCCTTCCACCCATTTTGAGCTTATTTGGACAAAGTTGCCAATGCAACTTTTGCAAACCCTAGAAATGGGCAGAAATGGATTTGTGTAGATCCAGTGGAGTAAATCATTTCTCCTTGATGTGCCACTTGGTGTGGTAGCCTTATTTGGTCACATGATCAGGCTCACCAAAGTTGGGGTCCTGGAGAAAAAGTTGGTAGTGCAAAGTAGTTCAAACTTGATTCTGGTCAGAGAGGGTTTTGAGGCACTTTGACCAAGACTTCCTATTCTCCAACCTGTGCCATTTGGTTCAGATGCATCATTAGACCAATGAAGCATGTCCACCAAGTTTGAGCACATTTGGACATACTTGGCAATGTAAAGTTGATCAAACTTCAGAATGGACAGAGATAGTTTTGAGGGGTTTTGATGGTGTTATCTTGTTCTCCAAGTCATGAGACTTGGCAAGATCATCTAATATGTCATATGTGACATGATGGAATTTTCCTGGAATTTTTGGAGAATATTTCCTTTGTAAATATTTCAAAAGCTTGAAATATCCAGAAAGGGTTTTAGAGGGATTTGACCAATATTTTGAACATGACCAGGTGTTGAAACTCTTATATATGGACAATATATGTCCTATGAGTTTCCCTAAATTTTGTCAAATATTTTTGAAACAGTAAAGTAATTTTTTCCTATTAAAGACCATTTCTGGCCTTAAGAAAAAGCCTTTAAATAAAATAGAACAGTAACTTTTAAAATTATATTTTTGTGGTTCCTGGGCATCCTATATCTAATAGGAGTCTAATACATTTTTGGAAAGATTTTTACTGCCCTTAATCAAGTACTTGTAGTGCAAACCTCAATTGAGGGGTTTTTGGAAAACTAATTTTAGAAAATACTTTCTGGCCAAATTATTTTTGTAAGAAAACTCCATATAGCACTATTCACATGGCATGGTCATTGGTCAGGAGCTTGGGGTAAGGAGGTGGAATATAGAGGGCAGAGTAGTTGACTTCAAGAAGCACTTGAAAGAAACACAGAGAGAAAACCAACTCCAAATAAAAGCCAAAAAAAATGCAAAAAGTTTTTGTTGGTCCAAATTTTCATGCTTTAATAATGAAAATGAAATGTTACAAAATGCACGGTGTGACAGACCTACCCCCCTTACAAGAATCTCGTCCCCGAGATTCCTAAACTAGGCTTAAAAGAGATACGGAAATTCGGATCTAAGGTAGTCTTCACGCTCCCAAGTTGCTTCTGCTTCAGTGTGGTTGCTCCATTGGACCTTGAAGTACTTGATGGTGCGGCTTCGAGTGCGTCGTTCAGCCTCATCCAGAATGCAGATGGGCCGCTCACGATAAGTCAAATCAGGTTGAAGATCAATGGCTTGATGATTAACGTCCTTGTAGAGGTCGGGCTTGTCTGGAACTTGGAGACACTTCCGGAGTTGTGACACGTGGAACACGTTGTGCACATCAGAAAGTTCAGGTGGAAGTTCCAACTGGTAAGCCACCTCCCCTCGTCGCTCAGTGATCTTGAAGGGCCCAATGTATCTCGGAGCGAGCTTTCCCCTGACATGAAAGCACTGGGCTCCTTTGAGAGGGGTGACCCGGAGATAGACATGGTCTCCAACTCGGAAGTTTATGTCTCTGTGACGTGAGTCCGCATAGCTCTTCTGCCTTGACTTGGCAGACTTCAGACGCTCTCTGACAAGCTGGACTTGCTCTTCTGCTTCACAAAGGATATCAGGCCCAAAGACAAGTCCCTCTCCGGTCTCCGACCAGTTGAGAGGTGTACGGCACTTCCGCCCGTATAACACTTCAAATGGTGCCATCTGAAGGCTGGCCTGATAACTGTTGTTGTAAGAGAACTCGGCGAAAGGGAGGCAATCTTCCCACTTAGCTCCATAAGCTAAGACACAGGCTCGGAGCATGTCTTCGAGTATTTGATTCACTCGCTCGGTCTGACCTCCGGTCTGTGGGTGGAAAGCAGTGCTGAAGGACAACTTGGTCCCCATAGCCTCCTGGAATTTCTTCCAAAACCTTGAGGTGAACTGGGTTCCTCGATCTGACACAATCTCCTTGGGAACACCATGAAGGCTCACGATTCGGTTGATGTAGAGACTGGCTAACTGGTTCCCCTTGTAGGTCGTCTTGACAGGAATGAAGTGAGCCACCTTGGTCAAATGGTCAACGATGACCCATATTGAGTCATGTCCCTTGCTTGACCTGGGTAAACCGGTGATGAAGTCCATCCCGACTCTGTCCCACTTACATTCAGGCACCTTAAGGGGTTGCAACAATCCAGCGGGTCGCTGATGCTCAGCTTTGACTCTCTGGCATACGTCGCATTTTGCAACATAGGTGGCAATCTCCCTTTTCATCCCGTGCCACCAAAATCTTTCCTTCAGGTCTTGATACATCTTGGTGCCTCCAGGGTGGATGGAATATGGGCTGTCATGAGCTTCTTGCAAGATCAGGTTCTTGAGCTCAACCTTGTTGGGACGCAGATGCGATTCCCAAACCACACAATTCCTTCCTCATCTTCTGAGAATCCTGAGGCTTTGCCTGCCTTGATCTTCCTCTTGATGCCTTCAATACTCTCATGCCCCTTCTGAGCTTTCTTGATATCATCCATCAAGGTAGGCTTAACTTCGAGGCTGGCCAAGAATCCTGGTGCAACCAGTTCCAACCCGAAGCTTTCAAGTTCTTCATACAAGGCGGGTAGCTTGTGCTTTAGCATAGCATTCAAGGAGCAAGCCTTCCTGCTCAACGCGTCTGCTACCACATTAGCCTTTCCAGGGTGGTATTGAACACTGAGGTCATAATCCTTTATCAACTCCAGCCATCTTCTCTGCCTCATGTTCAATTCCCTCTGAGTGAAAATATACTTCAGACTTTTGTGATCCGTGTATACCTCACATCGCTTCCCCAAGAGGTAATGTCGCCAAGTCTTCAGGGCATGAACCACTGCTGCTAGCTCAAGGTCATGAGTAGCGTAGTTCTCTTCGTGAGGTCGTAGCTGCCTTGAAAGGTAGGCCACGACTCTGCCTTCTTGCATCAGAACACCTCCCAGTCCGATTCTTGACGCATCACAATATATCACAAACTCCTTGTGTATATCTGGTGTGGCCAGAACTGGAGCGGTGGTTAGCCTCTTCTTCAGCTCCTGGAAGCTTTCTTCGCACTTCGGCGTCCATTCGAACTTCTTGTCCTTCTTCAAGAGCTGAGTCATGGGGCGGGCAATGCTTGAGAATCCTTCAACGAACTTGCGGTAATATCCCGCGAGTCCGAGGAAGCTTCTGACTTCCTTCACATTGCTCGGGGATTGCCATTCAGTCACGGCTTCTATCTTGGCAGGGTCGACTGACAATCCCTCTTCTGTTAGAACATGTCCCAGAAATCCAACTTCACGCAGCCAGAATTCACACTTGCTGAACTTGGCATACAGTTGGTGCTCTCGAAGCTTGTCTAGGACCATCCTCAAGTGTTGCTCGTGTTCTTCTTCCGACTTCAAGAAGACAAGAATGTCATCAATGAAGACGACGACGAACTTGTCCAAATATTCCATGAAGACCTTATTCATGAGATACATGAAGTAAGCTGGGGCATTGGTCAACCCAAAGGACATGACCGTGCATTCATACAGGCCATATCTGGTTACGAATGCCGTCTTCGGAATATCTTGGGGTCTGATCTTCAGTTGGTAGTACCCAGATCTGAGGTCGATCTTGGAGAACACCTTGGCCCCATTGAGTTGATCAAACAGATCTTCAATCTTGGGAAGTGGGTACTTGTTCTTGATTGTAACCTCGTTGAGGGAGCGGTAGTCAATGCATAAGCGGATGGTACCGTCCTTCTTTGCCACAAACAGAACAGGTGATCCCCAAGGGGAGGCACTAGGGCGGATAAATCCCTTCCTCAACTGCTCTTCCAACTGCTTCTTCAATTCTGCTAACTCCTCCGATCCCATCCTATAAGGCTTCTTATAGGTGGGTCCTGCTCCGGGTATGAGCTCGATGATGAACTCAATGTCTCGGTCAGGAGGCATTCCTGGTAGCTCATCAGGAAAAACATCGGGATACTCGCATACTACTGGCACTTGTTCCAATCCAACTTCAGTCAGACAGTTGGCTTGGTTGGCTTGAGCAGAAGAGGGGTTGGAGGCAAATTTGACTTTGACTCCTCGGTCATTGGTCATAGTGACCGTCCGGTTGGCGCAATCAATCAAGCCTTGGTGCTTGCTGAGCCAATCCATTCCCAAGATCACATCCAAGCCTTGTGATTTTAGGATGATAAGGTCTGCTAGGAAGTCTACCCCGTTAATGGTAATCCCGACTCCTTTACATCCTATCTTGGCTCTCATCTCTGCTCCGGGGGTTTGTACCACCATAGGGTTATTCAGGGGTGTAGGGGTCATGCCACTTTTTAATGCAAAACTTTGGGTGACAAAAGAATGCGTGGCTCCAGAATCAAACAAAACAGTTGCGGGTGCTGAATTGACAAGGAACGTACCCAGCACGACGTCCGGGTCTTCCTGGGCTTCTTCCGCGGTGACATGATTCACACGACCCCTGCCATTGTTGGGCAAGTTGCGGGGAGCTTGGTTCCTTGGTGGCATTCCACGGCCTTGTCCCGGGTTCTGCGCATTGGGGCGCGGGGCGTCAGGTTTCTTGTTGGGGCAATTCTTGGAGTAATGCCCTGGCTGTCCACATCCGAAACAAGTGACCTGATTGGGGACGACGCCCTTGCCAGCATTGTTATTGGGGTTGTTGTAAGCTGGCCTGGGGTTGGCATACTGCTGAGGTGGATAGTTGGTGCGAGGTGCAGGAGCTCTTGGCTGCTGATAGGTTGGCTTGACCGGGGCTGGCTGCCACGGGCGAGGCTTCTGGTTGCTGGAGCTACCCTTGCTGATCATCTTGCGCTTACGAGTGTCATCCAAGGCACGTCGCTTGTCCTCAAGCATGAGTGCCTTGTTCACCAGATCAGGAAAGGTTGGGCAGTCACACACAACAAGCGAGTACTGCAGAGTCTGGTTAAGGCCTTCCATGAAGCGCTCCCTTTTGGCAGCATCAGTGCTGACATCCTCAGGGGCATACCTTGAGAGAACACTGAACTTCTGCATGTACTCCTTGACAGTGCTACTACCTTGCTTCAGGGCTCGGAACTCACGCTTCTTGATGGCCATGATTCCAGAAGGGATGTGGGCCTTGCGGAATTCCGTCTTGAAGGTGTCCCAAGTGATGTCTTGCTCAACATGCATAGCCTTGAATCTATCCCACCAAGCTCTGGCAGTCCCCCCGAGACAGTGGGCAGCATACGCCACTTTATCACGGTCCTCAGTGCATCCGACTAGTGCCAGCAGATCCTCAATGGTGCGGACCCAGTCGTCTGCATCCAGGGGTTCAGCAGTCTCGATGAAAGTGGGTGGTGCATGCTTCTTGAATTCCACCAGTGTGGAACGTCCATGGCCGTGCCCCGCCGGCTGGCGGTTGACAGCCTGAGCAATCATCTGGAGGGCTGCAGTGTTGGCTTGGCGCTCCTCTCGAAAGGCTTGGAGAAGCTGAGCCATATCCATGCTTGGAGGAGGTGGTGGTGGTGGAGTCTGTCCTTGGGCTTGGTCCTGGCTGGCTCCGGCCTTAGTAGAACCTCCGGCTTCTTGCGGCTGGGTAGAGGTACCAGTACGTGTTACAACAGGCATCCTGTTGGAGCGGTCAAGGTCTCATGATTGGGAACAACAATGAGGGAAAGCAGTATAGATGGAATGCCTAGTAAGGGGGTGGTGTGACACAATTTAAGTTAAACAAAGGCCACAAGGGCCAAACTCATGCATTAAAACCAAATGAGGAATGTAGTCGTTTACAAGTTCCCGAAGGGAAAGTACGACTTCATGAAAGCAAGCTGAACGCAAACGCAACATAACATGGTTTCACAAGAACCATAACAAGGACTCGACTTCGCAAAAGGGGTACACGACCTATCCTACCATAGGCTACGAGCTAGCCTATCCTAGTCCTGAACGGAGTCTAAGTGGTGGAATGCTCGGTCGGGTATTCTGGCTCCTCTGGATCTTCCTCCTCATCTTCATCTGTCTTGGTCTCCTCATCGCTCGAGGAAGCGGGGGAGTGAAGGAGCAGAACACGGCGCTGCTTTGCTGGTGGCGTCTTGAAGAGGTTGCGGTACTCCTTTGCCGTCATACGGCGTGGCTGAGGTGGTCCCTCGGCATGTGCGACCTGTGGGGGTCGTCCGCCTCGATACGCTACTGCGGGCTGTCCAGGGGGCGCTCCATCCTTCTTGATCCTGTCTGCCTTCATCTGAACTATGCGGAGGAGCTCCTTGGTCTCGCGGAGTTCCTTCCGAAGCTCCGTCGACTCCGAGGCCAGGTGTTGTGCCAGACTGTCGGCACACAAGCTGAAGTAGGTCTGGAAGCGGAGAGAAAGTCCCTCGTCCAAGGGTGGTGCTGGTGCGCTGCTCTCGTCATCACCTTCCTTACGATAAGGCAGGTAACGAGTGGCTGGCTCTCTCGCCATCTCTGGCAGGAGATCCCGGAGGCGAGTCAGCGCCTTGAGGGCAGCAGTCTCCACGGCGAGAAGCAGTGTCGCCATCTGGGGTCCCTCAAAGAACCATCTCGTCGGGGCGTCATTCGCCCTCACGACTACCTCCACGTGATACTCCCTCTTGGTGCTGTCGACCCAGTGCTCGTGGTAGGAGAAGGTGGGGACTCGAGTGAACTGGCACTTCCTGAGGCTATCCTCAAGAAGCACAGGAAACCCAGTGGTCAGGAAATCCTCGGGTACGGCGGCCATCTACAAAACATGGAAGGGAAAGGGTCAATAAAGGAATGTGACCTATGTTTGGGATACTAACATAAACATAGGTATATGGGTAACCTGGTGGATAGTCTCGCTCTAACTAACGTCCATGCTAACTAAGGCTTCCTACAGTCAGGATGGCTCTGATACCAGCTCTGTGGGGACCCCGACTCGCAAGTCGTGATCACCAAATGCACGTGTACAGTGATCCCAGAGATCAATGCTCACTGAACACACAGAAGCTGAATAACAAGAGTCTTACATCCATACATACCGTCTTACACAAATAGTGACCAACATGGTCAAGTCTTACATCGATAAAGCCTTAAGGGCTGAACATCAAATGAAACATAGCAGCGGAAATCGTCGTCGATAAGTAGAACCCATGCCATCTGCCTTAACCCTACAGGCATTCTGACTGGGAACGTCCTAGTTCGCATGATCGTCTCCAAAGAACTCTTCTTCGAACTCCGGTTCTCCCATTCCTGGTCAATTAAATAACAAGTGGCAAGCCAATGAGTACTTTGAATGTACTCGCAAGCAACCCATGATTTGGTTCAAGGTACAGTAATGCATGACATAGGTAAAGTTTTGCATAAAGCTAGTTTTGAGTGCAGGACATGTTCAACATCCTATAAAGCATGCATCAAGAGAATTCAAGTAACCATAAGATCTGGTCACAGATATCAACATAAATAGAAAGGGGCACCAACCCATTTATCATAAACAGAGAGGGCACCAACCCATCTCAATCGTGTCAAGTCCTCTGACTTGATCCAAGACAACACCATCATCCCACACACACCGGGTTTGAAAACAAGTGGACGTAGCCCAAGAGCGGTTACCCAACTGTCCTTGACCGTGGACACGGCTATTCGAATAGTTTTACACTCTGCAGAGGTTGCACACTTTACCCACTAGATCCGGGGAACTTCCGTGTCATCCACGACCCGCGGTACCTCAAGTACCCGGGGTAAGCACCCGATCACTACCTTTCCCTAGACGACACTAACATGGAGTCCACTCGATTGGTAGTAACCCCCGTGCCGAACATTTCACATCATAAAGTTGTGGAGCCTCGCTCCCATTTTCATCACATACCACAAGCACGGGGGACCAACGGTGTGTCCGGTGCCCTGTGAAAACAGTCATGGCCGCCCTACCTGGCACGACCCCGTCCCAAGAGAGAGCACCAACTCTCGCCCGTCACTAATAATGCGGGCTCCAAGCTAGTATCGGTCTAGGTACTCAATAATGCCCTTTCCCATATAAGGGTAGAGTGGTCGCGCATGTAAGGTTGGAATAACGGTCGCAACTCCGACCAATCCGTTTCGAAAACAACACACACCTTCCTTGGCACACCACTTCGTCATCAAGTGGTCACCCATCTCATCATCTCCCTCGGGCATAGGTGGCACCCGACGGGGTTTTCGAAAAGGCTTTTGAAATCACATTGCCTCCTTCACCATGCACAAACCCACCCCATTTGCGTAGCATCTACATTTGCATCCTATCTACTCCCATCGGCATAACCCTCATAAGAAGGTAGGGCCATGCACACTGCAAGTATCAACGAGGAAGTAATCGTGGTAACCAACCCACGTGGTTCACCATCTCATCATGATTCCGATGCATCGATAATAAAGAGCTAAAAATGACATGCATATAAAGGGGTATCATAGTCATGGTCAAAGGGCTGCTTGCCTTGGTTGGCTTGATCTTCAAAGTCTTCAGGCTCTGCTCCTCCTTCTTCCTCAGCTACCTCGTCAAACACGGGATCTAACGTCGCAAGAAAACAACGGGAAAATAAGACAATAATAAAAACAGAAAAGTCAAAGTGCTCACAAAAATGTCAACTTATTTTTGTAAAATACTAAGAGGAAGGCTAGGAAGGGGACAACTTTTGGTTTTGGTTTTGGAGCAGCAAAATAGGAGTTATGGATTTTCAAAGGCCTATTTAAATGCTAAAAACCACATTTAAATATTTACAGAGAATAAAAGGTGGTTGGATTTGAATGAAAGTTGTACCATTAAATAGGTTGCAATATTCTAGGAATTTAGAAATTGGAATCAATGCATTTGGATTAATATTCTGTCCTGTGGAATTTTTGGAAATAATACAGAAAAGGAAAAAGAGAAACGGCGCTGTGCCACTGGGCCAGAGAGGCCACAGCAGCAGCAGGCCCAGGGGGGGGGGGAAACCCAGCCCACGCGGCCGCCACATCGAAGGCGTAAAGGCTGAATACGCCTTCAGCCGACGGCGGATCGGTGCGCGCGCGCGCGCACGTTTTAAACCTGACGGGTGGATCCCACCCGTCAGGGCGTGTGGCTGACGGTCCGGCCCCACGGCGGCCGTCGTCTACCTCCGGCCAGAGGCGACGGCGAGCTCGCCGGCGGCGATACAGGGCACGGGAAGGGGCGCGGAGGCTACCGTTGGACTCAGGAGCGAGTCGCGGTTCTGGTGGTGGTGGAGACGGTCGCCGGGGTGGCCTGCTTCGCCGGCGACGAGGTCCCGCGGCGGAGGTGCTTCGGGCGCCGGTGGTTCCGGCCGTTTCCGGCTGCAAAACGAGGGGGAAAGAGAGGGGAAAGCATCAGTGAGGCGAGGGGAGTCCAGTTCGAGAGAGAAAAGGAGCGGAGGAGGCCTGTACCCGCAGATCGACGGCGACCCGAGGCGGCGGAGCTCGAGCTCGATCTCGAGCTCGGGCGGCTCTGGAGAGAAGTGGGTGGTTCCGGGGGTGGATTGGGTGTGTGGAGGGGCGACAGGGAGGAAGAGAAGGGCTCGGGAGCGCCTTATATAGGCTGGCCGCGGTTCACCGTGGGCGTGGCCTACGGGCGCCCGCGGGATCGGCTCTGGAAGCCGTTGGAGAGAGGTTTGAGCTGTCCACGGCGCTCGTGGGGATGGAGTAGGGCGCCAGGGAGGAGGAGAGAGAGCGGGGGAGTGTTCTGGCGCCCGCGCGTGTGAGGCCGGCCATTGGCCGAGCCGGATGGCGTCGGGCACGCGCTGCAGGAGGGGAGAGAGAGGGAGAGACAATGGGGACGGCACGGCGGCGTGTCGCAGACGTCAAGACACATCAACTGGCGCGATGGGAAGGCACGAGGCGGTCGGGAGGCGCGGTGTCAACGGTCGGCGCTCTGGCAGGCGCTCCAGAGCGCGACTTTGGCCGGCATCCGCGGGTTTTCCGCGTCGCGCGTGCGTCCTTTTCTATCTGGAGGCTACAGTGGAAGGGGGCAAAACCTGGAAAGAGCCTGGGATGCTCTGGGGTGCAGAGGGGAGAGAGAGAGGCTGGGAGAGAGAAGGGAAGCTGTTGTCCAGAGAGGACAAACGTGATTCCCTCCTTCCTCCACATTGCTTCCTCGGGTAGAAAAGTGTCTAAGTGACAGAGGGGAGTGAGGAGGGGTTGTGGCAAAAAGATGAACTCAAGGAGATTAGTGAAAGTGGCAAAAATAGGCTTTTTAGTATTTTGCCAGAAGGTGTTTGATGGAGTTTTGGGTAAGCTAATGACCCCCACTGGCCAAGATACTCCAAGGGGTGAAATGTCACATATATTTAGGGCCTTCCACCCATTTTGAGCTTATTTGGACAAAGTTGCCAATGCAACTTTTGCAAACCCTAGAAATGGGCAGAAATGGATTTGTGTAGATCCAGTGGAGTAAATCATTTCTCCTTGATGTGCCACTTGGTGTGGTAGCCTTATTTGGTCACATGATCAGGCTCACCAAAGTTGGGGTCCTGGAGAAAAAGTTGGTAGTGCAAAGTAGTTCAAACTTGATTCTGGTCAAAGAGGGTTTTGAGGCACTTTGACCAAGACTTCCTATTCTCCAACCTGTGCCATTTGGTCCAGATGCATCATTAGACCAATGAAGCATGTCCACCAAGTTTGAGCACATTTGGACATACTTGGCAATGTAAAGTTGATCAAACTTCAGAATGGACAGAGATAGTTTTGAGGGGTTTTGATGGTGTTATCTTGTTCTCCAAGTCATGAGACTTGGCAAGATCATCTAATATGTCATATGTGACATGATGGAATTTTCCTGGAATTTTTGGAGAATATTTCCTTTGTAAATATTTCAAAAGCTTGAAATATCCAGAAAGGGTTTTAGAGGGATTTGACCAATATTTTGAACATGACCAGGTGTTGAAACTCTTATATATGGACAATATATGTCCTATGAGTTTCCCTAAATTTTGTCAAATATTTTTGAAACAGTAAAGTAATTTTTTCCTATTAAAGACCATTTCTGGCCTTAAGAAAAAGCCTTTAAATAAAATAGAACAGTAACTTTTAAAATTATATTTTTGTGGTTCCTGGGCATCCTATATCTAATAGGAGTCTAATACATTTTTGGAAAGATTTTTACTGCCCTTAATCAAGTACTTGTAGTGCAAACCTCAATTCAGGGGTTTTTGGAAAACTAATTTTAGAAAATACTTTCTGGCCAAATTATTTTTGTAAGAAAACTCCATATAGCACTATTCACATGGCATGGTCATTGGTCAGGAGCTTGGGGTAAGGAGGTGGAATATAGAGGGCAGAGTAGTTGACTTCAAGAAGCACTTGAAAGAAACACAGAGAGAAAACCAACTCCAAATAAAAGCCAAAAAAAATGCAAAAAGTTTTTGTTGGTCCAAATTTTCATGCTTTAATAATGAAAATGAAATGTTACAAAATGCACGGTGTGACAGTAACAGGCCATAAGTAAATGAATGCTAGAAATGAGACCAAGAATTAATGGGCTCTGAGAATGCCGAAATATAACATGGGATGGAAACGGCCCAACGGAATAACGGGCCGTTAATGGGTATAAAGTGATACACTGTTCATTAGAGCCCAGTTTCACCAGGGCCGTTAATGGGTGTAAAGTGATACACTGTTCATTATGGGCCAGTTTCACCATAGGCCGTTAATGGGCCAAGAGTTACAAAGGGCCTCATATGGGCCGAAAAGACGTCATGGGCCATACATGGGCCAGAAGTGAAAATGGGCTGGAATCATATTGGATGGCCCAGATGACGCTACTGGGCCTAATTCGGATAGGGCGTAATGGGCCTTGGGTTAGCGGTGATGAAGCTATGTACCTAGGGTAGGGTCATGGACCTGTCCAAACTACCCTACCCAAGGACATCTCTAGAAGAAACCACCTGTCAATCGACTCAGAAGTGTTCCACTCGACAGACTCAAAGACACTCGACCACAAAGCCAACCACTCGACCATGAAGCTAACCACTCGACGGCCGAGAGATCTAAAGTCACTCTGCATGCAAATGGTCGGTCATTGAGTAGCTTTTATGGTCATCATAGCACTTTACTTGTGGCGTTACCAGTAACGCCAGATCTTAATGTACCTTAAACCCTACATAACTGAGGGCCGGAGGGCTCTAGCGAACTCTATATAAGCCACCCCCCTCCTCAGTGTGAAGGGTTCGCACCCCTGTAACTCATACACACATAATCTAGTCGACCGCCTCCGAGCTCCGAGATGTAGGGCTGTTACTTCCTCCGAGAAGGGCCTGAACTCGTAAATCCCTTGCGTATACAACTACTCCATAGCTAGGATCTTGCCTCTCCATTCCTACCCCCCTACACTACTGTCAGACTTAGAACCACGACAGTTGGTGCCCACCGTGGGGCAGGTGTCTTAGCGACTTATTGGAGAAGTTGCGATTTTTTCAGATCTCCTTCATCATGGTTTCAGGCGGAGTTTTGGTTGAGGGCCGCGAGATCCGTCTCGGCGCGCTCACGTTCATCGCCGACGACTCTGCTTGGCTTCAGGAGTCTCTGCTCGACATCGACGCGCTCCCAGTCCATGGAGCGACGCACTTTCACGCATGCGTTCGTGGCGTCCTCCTGCGGCAACCGTCGACCCAGTAATGGTCGGTACTTGTGTCGTCCTCCCTCCCTGTTTCCCGCCGGCGCAAGCGCTCCGGTCGGTCGAGGCTTCAATGGTGGGTGAGGCATGCGGTGGCTCGCCAGTCGGCCAGCCCCCAACTCGCGGCAATCAAGCCCGACGAATCTCTCTACGGCCTGTTCGACTGGCTCCGCAGAGACTGCATCCGAGTGCGACAGAAGTGATCCAGCGGCGGAGGTTCTTTTGGTCGATGGACTACGCAGTCCTCCCAGTTTACCCAGCACCGACGGAGGCGACGGCGGAGGCGATCCGTTGCATGCCCATGAAGAATATCTCCCCGAGCCACTCACCTCGCTACAGAGGGAAGATCTTCGCTGCCGGAACATGGATGCGCTGCACACTCCTATCGTTGGAGAAACCCCTGAGGCTCGTGCCTTAGAGGACGCGCGCTTGGCCAACTTGGCTGAGCGCACTCGACTGGAGAACCTTCAACGAGCACTTGACGAGCGTGCGCGGCAACGGGTTCCAGAATCTAGTCAACGTCAACTCTTTCCACCACCGACTCAGGTATATCGAACTCCGATTCAGAATTTAGCAGCTGCAGCCCATATAGAAGAGTCAATTCAGCCTTCCTAGTCAGAGGCTGGCAGAGGCTTGTTACAGATCAGATATTTACTTCGGGCAGCAGGAGATCAAAATTCAACTGTATTGCAGTCACGAAATAGGATTCACAGCAGATCCGTAGCTGCAAATACAGTCCAGTCGGCCCATAGCCCCAGATCGCCCCCGAGCCATGAGGAGCGTGGAGACGGGCGTGATCAGTACAAGAACCGTGAGCTGTATGATCACCGAATCGATCGCGATGATCGACGCTGAGTGCCCACCCCTCCCACAAAGGGTGGATCGTACGCGCCTCGACAACAGGATGATAGACGCCATCGCAGTGTTGGGCAAAGGATTCCAGTCGACCCCAGGGAACCAGGATTTGATGCGAGATCCATTATCGTTCAAGGTTTGGTCGACAGGAACAGAGCTCACCGAGAAGGTCACGAGAGAGATGTACCCACCAGCAGCAGAGTGCACGTCTCAGGACCAGAGTGTTTCAGCAGAGCCATCAGGGCCGCGGTGATTCCTCCCAACTTCAGGTTGACGACTGGAGTCAGTAAGTTCACTGGTGAGTCCAAGCCTGATACCTGGCTTGAAGACTACCGAGTGGCTGTTCAGATTGGCGGCGGCAATGATGAGGTAGCCATGAAACACCTGCCTCTTATGTTGGAGGGCTCGGCCAGAGCATGGTTGAATCAGTTAGCACCCATCAGCATTTACACTTGGGAAGATCTTGCCCGAGTGTTTGTCAGAACGTTTGAAGGAACTTGCGAGCGACCAACAGGACTGACAGAGCTGCAATCCTGTGTGCCGAAGTCCAATGAAACTTTGAGAGATTACATCCAGAGATGGATCATGTTGCATCACACGGTAGAGAATGTATCTGATCACCAGGCAGTTTGTGCCTTCAAGGAAGGCATTAAGTACACAGAGCTAAACCTGAAATTTGGTCGAACCAGAGACATGTCTCTGATTCGAATGATGGAGATCGCCACCAAGTATGCCAATGGTGAAGAAGAGGATCGGCTCCGGAGTGGCAAGCACAAGTCAGTCGCCCACGAAACCGGAGGAGGGAACTCCAGTCGGAAGCAGAAGCGGAAAGCCGAGCCAGCTGCTCCGGGAGAAGCCTTGGACTTGACTCAAGGAAAGTTTAAAGGGAAGCCCAAAGGGTCTTGGAACCCTAAGAAGGTGAAGGACAAGGAAGGAAATAACGTGATGGATTTGCTGTGCCACATCCACACGAAGAAAGATGAGGAGGGTAAATTCATTTACCCGAAACATACCACTCGACTGTGTCGGCTCTTGATCCAGCAATTCCAGGGGAAACAACCCAAAGATAAGGAAAAGGAGTCGGACAAAGTTGAGGACAAAGAGGATAGTGATGATGGATATCCCCATGTCAATTCCACCCTGATGATTTTCGCTGACGTTGAAAGCAAAAGTCGATTGAAAGTTATCAACCGAGAAGTGAATATGGTTGCTCTGGTTATGCCTAGTTATCTCAAATGGTCGCAGACTGCCATCACATTCGACCAGTCTGATCACCCGACACACATAGCCACCCCTGGGAGGCAAGCTCTGGTGGTCGAACCAGTCGTCGAAGCCACTCGTCTGACTAAAGTTTTGATGGATGGTGGCAGTGGCCTGAATATACTATATGTAGAGACATTGGAGGGGATGGGTATTTCGATGTCCAGACTCAGTACCAGCAACATGAGCTTCCATGGAGTCATTCCTGGAAAGAAGGCTGAGTCACTCGGTCAGATTGCTCTTGATGTGGTTTTCGGCGAGTCCAAAAATTACCGCAAAGAAAAGTTGACGTTTGAAGTTGTGGATTTCCAGAGTGCTTCTCATGCAATTTTGGGCAGGCCAGCTTATGCACGTTTTATGGCTCAAATTACCATGTTATGTGTACCTCAAATTGAAGATGCCTGGTCCCAAAGGTGTGATCACTATTACTGGCAATCGGAAGAAGGCGGAAGAGTGCTTTCAGAAAGGCTCAAAGATCGTCGATGCTCAGATGGCAGAGGTAGAGCTGCAGGAATACCAGAAAACCGCAGACCCGAGTGATTTGTTGCGAGCCAAGAAGCCCTCTACGGAATCAACATTTCAGTCGTCTGGTGAGACAAAAGCGATTCACATTCACCCGACCGACCCCAGTGCTGCTCCGACTCATATCTCTACAACACTCGACTCCAAATAGGAAGAAGCGCTCATCCAGTCCCTCCGTGAGAACTCGGACATCTTCGCATGGAAACCTTCTGACATACCGGGTGTTCCCAGGGGGCTGGCTGAGCACCGTCTACGAGTCGACTCAAAAGTGAAACCTGTCAAAGAACATCTTCGACGGTCCGCCGTCCAGAAAAGAAAGGCCATTGGCGAGGAGGTGGCTTGGCTCTTAGAAGCGGAGTTTATTCGAGAGATTTATCACTCCGAGTGGCTCGTCAATGTTGTCATGGTCCCCAAGAAGGAGAAGTCGCTTCGCATGTGCATCGACTTCAAACATATCAATCGGTCCTACCCGAAAGATCATTTTCCTCTCCCCCGCATCGATCAAATAGTCGACTCGACTACGGGATGTGAGCGCCTGTCCTTTTTCGACACCTATTCCGGTTACCATCAGATCCGTCTGTATTGACCCGATGAGATCAAAACAGCTTTCATCACTCCATTCGGGTGCTTCTGTTATGTCACCATGCCATTCGTCCTCAAGAATGCCGGAGCCACGTTCATGAGGATGATTCAGAAGTGTTTGCTCACTCAAATCAGTCAAAATGTGGAAGCTTACATGGACGATATTGTGGTCAAGTCACAGAAAGGTTCCGGCCTGCTGACCGACCTTGCAGAGACATTTGCCAACCTCAGGAGGTATGATATCAGGCTTAACCCATCAAAGTGCACATTCGGAGTTCCTGGCGGAAAGTTACTCGGTTTTCTCATTTCCGAACAAGGAATCGACGCCAATCCAGAAAAAGTTGGTACTGTACTCCGAATGAAACGTCCTGTGCGTGTGCACGATGTCCAGAAGCTTACTGGTTGCTTGGCCACTTTAAGTCGATTCATCTCTCGTCTCGGTGAAAAGGCATTGCCTCTTTACCAACTGATGAAGAAGTTAGACAAGTTCGAGTGGACTCCTGAAGCTGATGCAGCGTTTGCAGAGCTAAAAGACCTGCTCTCCACCCAGCCGGTGCTTGCTGCCCCGATCAGCAAAGAGCCTTTGCTGCTTTACATTGCAGCCACGGGACAATTCGTCAGTACAGTAGTTACGGTCGAGCGGGAAGAAGAAGGAAAAGCCTTTAAAGTTCAGCGCCCAGTATATTATGTTTCTGAAGTTTTGACCCCATCAAAGTAAAGATACCCTCATTATCAGAAGCTTGTATATGGGATTTATATGACCACGAAGAAGGTTGCTCATTACTTCTCTGACCATTCCATTACAGTCGTTAGCGACGCTCCATTGTCAGAGATTCTACACAACAGAGATGCAACTGGTCGAGTGGCAAAATGGGCGATTGAACTCCTTCCCCTAGATATCAAGTTTGAGGCAAAGAAGGCCATCAAGTCCCAAGCAATAGCGGATTTCATCGCCGAGTGGACTGAGCAGCAACTACCGACTCAAGTTCACTCGGAGCACTGGACCATGTTCTTTGATGGTTCTAAGATGTTGAATGGTTCCGATGCTGGGGTAGTGTTGGTGTCCCCCCGAGGAGATAAGCTCAGATATGTGCTCCAGATTCACTTTGATTCTTCCAATAACAAAGCGGAATACGAAGCACTATTGTATGGGTTACGTATGGCCATTTCACTCGGTGTTCGTCGCCTCATGGTCTATGGCGACTCAGATTTGGTGGTTAACCAAGTGATGAAGGAGTGCGATGTAAGGAGTTCGGCCATGACTGGTTACTGCAATGCAGTGAGAAAGCTAGAGAAGAAATTCGAGGGGTTAGAGCTTCATCATATACCCCGACTGAAAAATCAAGCGGCTGATGATTTGGCAAAAATAGGTTCCAAGAGAGAAGTCGTTCCCAGTAATGTGTTTTTGGAACACATCCACA
Source organism: Triticum aestivum (assembly GCF_018294505.1). Lineage (NCBI taxonomy): Eukaryota > Viridiplantae > Streptophyta > Magnoliopsida > Poales > Poaceae > Triticum > Triticum aestivum. Next base: position 524,175,124 of record NC_057810.1, on the reverse strand, counting down.
CACCATCAGTTCAAGAGGATCCTTTCACCGAAGAAGCCCCGCAGCCAAAAAGTGCCACGGATCCGACTGAAGTTGAAGTTCCAGCTGTGGTCGACCTGATCATGGAAGTTTTGGTCATCACTCCCGACTGGACAGTGCCATACATCGTGTATATCATAAGGAAAGAGCTCCCAGGTAATGAAGAAGAGGCTCGACAGATCGTCCGTCGATCCAAGGCATTTACTGTGATAAAAGGACAATTGTACAGAGAAAGCGCGACTGGTGTCGGTCAGAAATGTATAACACCAGAAGAAGGTCAGATAATTCTTAATGATATCCACTCAGGGACCTGTGGTCATCATGCATCCTCTCGGACCATTGTGGCTAAAGCATACCGAGCGGGGTTTTACTGGCCAAGAGAAAATGCAATGGTGAAGGAGATAGTCGACAAGTGTGAAGGATGTCAGTTCTATTCCAATATGTCGCATAAACCCGCCTCAGCCTTGAAGACCATTCCACTCGTCTGGCCCTTTGCTGTTTGGGGATTAGATGTGGTTGGGCCACTGAGAACCGGCAGGAGCAGCTTCACCCATGTACTGGTGGCAGTCGACAAGTTCACTAAGTGGATTGAAGCTAAGTCTATCAAGAATCTTGATGCCAACACTACCATCAGCTTCTTCAGAGAGTTGATATTCAAATATGGAGTTCCACACAACATCATCACTGATAATGGGTCAAACTTCGATTCCGACCAATTCATAGCCTTTTGTGCTTCTCAAGGCACGCGAGTCGACTACGCTTCCGTCGCCCACCCCCAGTCGAATGGACAAGCAGAAAGAGAAAACGGCCTAATTCTCAAAGGACTAAAACACCGATTGATGCGTGATCTCAAGCACGCAACACGCGCGTGGGTCGATGAACTTCCTTCAGTTCTTTGGGGATTGAGGACCACTCCTAATCGGTCTACTGGGCAAACTCCATTCTTTCTGGTCTATGGAGCTGAAGCAGTTCTGCCGAGTGACCTGCTTCACAATGCACCCCGAGTCGAGCTCTACTCTGAAGATGAAGCATAACAAGCCCGGCAGGACGCAATCGACCTTCTAGAAGAAGAAAGAGAGATGGCCATGATCCAATCGACTATCTATCAACAAGACTTGCGTCGATTCCATGCCAGAGACATGAAGAGTTGAGCCTTCCAGTAAGGAGACTTGGTCCTCCGAGTGGATCAACAGAAACCGCACAAGCTCGCTCCTACTTGGGAAGGCCCCTTCATCATCACCAAAGTTCTCCAAAATGGAGTGTATCGTCTTTCAATGTCGATCAACAGATTGATGAGCCATGAGCTTGGAATGCGGAGCTGCTCCGCCCCTTTTATACTTAAGTACTCACTCAGATGAGATGTAATAAAAAGTACCTCTGTAGTTTGTTTATCAAAGACAAGAGTGTTATAATTTTTCCAGTGATTGTTGTTGCTTTTGTTTACGTGAGAAATCCCCCAGTGGGTGGCTTAGTTGCGAATCCATTTCGCCTATGTTTGAAAAAAAATCCCTACCGAGTGACGAGCAAGCCTCTCACTCGGGGGCTTAGCTGCGAATCCGTTTCGCCTAAGTATTTGAAAATCCTACCGAGTGGAGAGAAAACCTCCCACTCGGGGGCTTTGCTGCAGTCCAGTACTCGCCTAAGTATTTGAAAATCCTACCGAGTGGAGAGCAAACCTCCCACTCAGGGGCTTAGCTGCAGTCCAGTACTCGCCTAAGTATTTGAAAATCCTACCGAGTGGAGAGCAAACCTCCCACTCGGGGGCTTAGCTGCAATCCAGTACTCACCTAAGTATTTGAAAATCCTACCGAGTGGAGAGCAAACCTCCCACTCGGGGGCTTAGCTGCAGTCCAGTACTCGCCTAAGTATTTGAAAATCCTACCGAGTGGAGAGCAAACCT